>NC_135594.1:17058478-17111139 GCF_965152235.1 Eretmochelys imbricata | reverse complement strand
TGGGGTCTCCCCCTCTTCTCTCTCCCCTTTCCCATGAAGGAGTCAGGGGGCAGGCCAGGAGTCCCTCCCCCCCCCAGGGCCGGGGGGCTGGAGCCGTGTCCAGCGCAGACAGATCACGAGGCAGATAAGTACCTGCGGAAGGGGGGCTGGGAGAGCTGGTGGAGCTGCCCAGGAAGGGTGCTCCAGGGGACTGGGTCAGGCATTGGGGGTCTCAGGTGCGTGGCTGTGGCCGGGTGGGGTGAATTGAGGTGGTGAGGTGTTGGGAACTGTGTGAGAGGTGCAGGGCACCAGGGCAGGTGCAGGGGGGTGGGGGGGGGCTGCGTGAGGGATGCAGGGCGCCGGGGGGGGGAGAATGCAGGGGGAGGGGCTGGGTGAGGAATGCAGAGAGCTGGGGTGGGATGCATGACTTTGGGGGGTGGGGGGCTGGGTGAGGGGTGCAGGGCACCAGGACAGGTGCAGGGGGTGGGGGGGGGCTGCGTGAGGGATGCAGGGCGCCGGGGGGGGGGAGAATGCAGGGGGAGGGGCTGGGTGAGGAATGCAGAGAGCTGGGGTGGGATGCATGACTTTGGGGGGTGGGGGGCTGGGTGAGGGGTGCAGGGCACCAGGGCAGGTGCAGGGGGGTGGGGGGAGCTGCCTGAGGGATGCAGGGCGCCGGGGGGGGGAGAATGCAGGGGGAGGGGCTGGGTGAGGAATGCAGAGAGCTGGGGTGGGATGCATGACTGGGGGGGGGGCTGGGTGAGGGGTGCAAGGGGTGGGATTTTGGGGGCTTGGGGGCTGGTGCCTTGCCCCCTATCTCTGGGGCGTTCGCCAGGAATTCCGCTAGTTCTGAACTATTTACACTTGAAAAAAGTTCACTACTAGCAGAACTCGGGTGCGCGCCCCCCAACGTCGCAGGGGGGCAGGGCACTGGGCGGGGTCAGAGGACAATGGGGGGCAGGGCACTGAGGAGACCTCAGGGGGTGGCTGGGCACTGCGGGGGATGGGGGACCATGACGGTGGGAGATGGGAGACAGCAGGGGGCCAGGACACCAGGGAGGAAATGGGGGACAGTGGGGGGGGCAGGGCACTGGGGAGAATGGGGGACTGCGGGAGGGGCAGGACACCAGGGGTCCATGGGGGGCAGGGCACTGGGGAGGATGGGGGACCATGGGGAGGCAGGACACAAGGGGTCTGTGGAGAGCAGGGCACTGGGGAGAACAGGAGACCGTGGGGGGCAGGGACTCAGGGGGGCCAGGGGGACTGTGGGGGGGGGCAGGGTACCAGGGGGCCGGGGGGGACCGTGGAGCCAGGGGAGGGGCACTACAGCAGAGCACTGGGCAAGGTGGGGGGATTTCAGGGGGCCAGGGGCCCCCCTTGTCGCCAGTGCCTCCCCCTGTCCTTGTGGCTCACAGCAAGGCCCTGTGTGGCGGGGTCCCCCCCGGGCAGGGCTCCCCCCCACGGCTCCTGTGCTGCCCCCCAAGTGACCTCCCCACACGGCCCCCCCGGCTAATAAAAACCCTGGACACTGGGAACTGAAGCTGCATTTTATTTACCCGAGTGACATGGGGGGGTGTAATTACAGCCCTGGGGGCTGTAATTAGAGCAGGGGGTAATTAATTACAGCCATGGGGGGTAATTAGAGCAGGGGGTGGGGTAATAACCAGGCTCATATTTACAATATACAAGTTGCGGGTGGGCCCCCTGCCAGGTCCGTTGCTGGGGGCCCAGGAGGGACCGTGGGGGGGCTCTGTCTCCTGTCACTCACCCCTCGCTGCTCTGCCTGTTGGGGGCTGGGGGGAAGGGACCTGGGTTCGACCCGGTTGGGGGCGCTGGGAGGGGCTGCAAGGGGCTCAGACCCCCCGCCATCTCCCCTGACTTATAGCTCCCACACCGGCCAAGCCCAGCAAGGGGAGCAGCCCCCAGCACGCCTGGGTCCCCCAGAGCATGCTGGGATACTGAGCTGGACTGTCTCTGTGGCGGAGCAGGGTATGCTGGGGTGTCCTGGGGCCCCCCCCGGAGCAGGGCACCCTGGGATAGCTTAGGGCCCCCCCACAGCAGGGCATGCTGGGTTATCTTG
The DNA here is from genome assembly GCF_965152235.1 of Eretmochelys imbricata. Lineage (NCBI taxonomy): Eukaryota > Metazoa > Chordata > Testudines > Cheloniidae > Eretmochelys > Eretmochelys imbricata. Next base: position 17,109,083 of record NC_135594.1, on the reverse strand, counting down.
GGGGGGGACCCTGAGCAGGGCATGCTGGGATAGCTCAGGGGGGTCCCCCCACAGCAGGGCACGCTGGGATATCTCGGGGTCCCCCCACAGCAGGGCACACTGGGATATCTTGCCCCCCCCACAGCAGGGCATGCTAGGGTGTCCTGGGCCCCCCCCGGAGCAGGGCATGCTGGGATAGCTCGGGGGGGGACCCCGAGCAGGGCACGCTGGGATATCTCGGGGCCCCCCCACAGCAGGGCATGCTGGGTTATCTTGGGGGGGGACCCTGAGCAGGGCATGCTGGGATAGCTTGGGGGGGCCCCCCCACAACAGGGCACCCTGGGATATCTCGCCCCCCCACAGCAGGGCATGCTGGGATATCTCGGGCCCCACCGAGCAGGGCCTGCTGGGCTACGCTGGGGACACCTGGCTGGAGGAGACGGAGGAGACCTGGGTGGCCTGCGAGGACCCCGAGACGTCGTCGTCCTCCCCAAAGGGGCTGCGGCCACAGAACACCAGCTTCAGCATGCAGGAGCGGAACTGCAAGAGGGGGGAGTCAGCGGGGGGCTGAGCATGGGGGGCACCCCACAGCCCCACTAACTGCACCCCTCTCTTTTCTGCCAGCTCACTTCCTGGCGCGTCCCTGATCCCAGTCCCCTCTGCCCCCCATTCCCTTCAGCCTGCTCCCCCCAGCCCAGCCCAGCCTCCCCCAGCCCCCCATTCCCTTCAGCCAGCTCCCCAACCCCAGCCTAGCTCTCCATTCCCTTCAGCCTGCTCCCCCCAGCCCAGCCCAGCCTCATGCCGGCCCCCTGCCAGCCCCGCCTGGCGTGGCACCGACCTGCTTGTTCATGAAGACGTAGATGATGGGGTTGTAGACGGTGGAGGACTTGGAGAAGACGGCGGGGATGGAGGCCAGGTGCACGTCGAAGGGCTCCCCACGGTGCGTCACGACCCACAGCGCGAAGGAGGCGTAGGGCAGCCAGCACACCAGGAACCCGGCCACCATCACCACCACCATCTTGGTCACCTCCCGCTCGGCCTTCTGGGTCGTGGCTGACTGCTCCTGCTGCTTGGCCACCTGTGGGGGCAGGGAGGATTGGGTGGGGCACGCTCTCATGCAAGGGTACAGCAGCCATTGCCTGGGGCCTACGCTTATCCATGGGGGGCAGGGACGGCCATTGTGTGGGGCTCACCCTCATCCATGGGGCACAGCGAACGTTGCCTGGGGCCTGCGCTCATCCGTGGGGGGCAGGGACGGTCATTGTGTGGGGCCCACCCTCATCCATGGGACACGGCGGCCATTGCCTGGGGCCTGCGCTCATCCATGGGAAACAGCGGCCATTGCCTGGGGCCTGCGCTCATCCGTGGGGGGCAGGGACAGTCATTGCGTGGGGCCCACCCTCATCTGTGGGGCACAGCGGCCATTGCTTGGGGCCTGCGCTCATCCATGGGGGGCAGGGATGGTCATTGTGTGGGGCCCACCCTCATCCATGGGACACGGTAACGATTCAGTGGGGCATGCCCTCATCTGTGGGGCCGCTGCGGCCATATTGCTGGGACCCATCCGAATCGGCACGGGAGATGGACGGCCACGGCAGTGGGACCCACTCTAACCACATGGGGCCACAGCACAGGGACCCACCCTCATTCGCTGCAGTCAGCCATCTTGGTAGGACCCACCCTCATTCATGTTGGGCGGCCATATCGGTGGGACCCACCCCCATTTGTGTTGGGCGGCCATATCAGTGGGACCTACCCTAATCCGCACGGGGCAGCCATAACCTGCACGTGGACACGGACGATGCAGGGCAGCATGTCTGTGGCACCCACCTTTTAATCCATGTGGTGACATGGAGCTCACAGGGTGTCCATGTTGGTAGGACCCGCCCTAATCCCTGTGGGAACATAGGCACCCACCCTAATCCACATGGGGATGCGGATGGCGCAAGGTGGCCATATTAGTGGGTCTCACACAAACCCACAAGGTTGGGGGGTGGCCAGGGAGGCTGTTGTGGGGGGAGGGACCTGCCTGTGGGGGTGAGAAGCAAATGCACTCTGTGCCACGGGGGAGGCACCATATTGGTGGGACCCCCCCATATCTTTTGACGGCTCGGGGACAGCTGGGGGGGGCAGAAGTCCACAGTACTGGTGGGATCCACCCAAGCCCATTGGAAGGGAGGCCTGGGGGGTGAAGCTGGGGGGGGAAGGGGCATGTCCCAGCGCTGTCTGTCCCTCTGTCCCCCCCCCGCACTGTATAAAGCTCCAATAAAGCCGGCTCCACCCAAACTCGCCCTGTCCCTGTCCATGTCACACCAGCTTGGTCCCCACCCCCACCACATGGCTGCCCTACCCCCACAGCCCCCAGCAGGGGTGCCACCGCCCTGGGATGGGGGCCAAGCCCCACATGCTGCCTGCTCCAAGGGCACCACATGGCCTTCCCAGCGCTGTGACCCCATGGAGTTCTCCGTGGCTGCAGGGCAATGTGGGGGGTCCCAGTGGAAGGGAAGGGCCCAGGGCAGTCCCCATGGTGGGAAGGTTGGGGGGTCCCCATACTGATGGGAGGAAGGGGGTGAGGGTGTCCCTGTGCCAGTGGGGAGGAGGGTGGTGGGTGGGCAGGAATGGAGGGGGGACCCTATGCCCGTCAGGTGCAGAAAGGGTCTCTGGGCTGGCAGGAGTCAGGGGTCCCCTTGGTGGCAGGAGGGGGTTGGGGGGGGCCAGTGGCAGTGGGGGCAGTTGGGGTGCTCGTGACAGCAGGATGCAAACCAGGGGAGGCCGTGGTGGCGGGGGCAGTCCAGGGGTATCTGTGCTGGCAGGAGTTGGGGGGCCCTGTGGCAGGGAGGCAGTCGGGCGAGCCCTTGGCAGCAGGAGGGACTTGGGGGGCCCTGTGCATGCAGGAGGAGAGTTGGGGGGTCCCAGGGCAGCGGGAGGGGAGTTGGGGGACCCCAGGGCGGCGGGAGGGGACTCAGGAGGCCCGGGGCGGCAGGAGAGGAGTCAGGGGGGCCTGGGGCGGCAGGAGGGGAGTTGGGTGGCCTTGGGACAGCGGGAGGAGACTCGGGGGGGCCTGGGTGGGAGCGGAGTCAGGGGGACTGGGGTGGGAGGGAAGTCAGGGGGCCCCAGGGTGGCAAGAGGGGACTCATGGGGGCCCTGGGCAGGAGGGTAGACGGGGTGGACGGGAATGGATTCAGGGGGCTGGAGCGGCGGGAGGGGAGTTGGGGGGCCCCAGAGCGGCGGGACGGGAATCCGGGGGGCCAGGGCGGTGGGACGGGACTCGGGGGACACCGGGGCAGCGAGAGGGGACTCAGTGGGCCCGTCAGGGGCACTCACAGCACGCAGCGTCAGAAGCAGGCGGCCATAGGAGAAGACAATGATGCTGAGGGGGACCCCAAAGCAGAAGCAGAAGAGGAAGATCACGTAGGTCTCGTTGTTCCACTTGTTGTTGGTCGTGTACCAGTCGGGGCCACATGAGCACTGGAGCCCCTCGGGGATGTACCTGGGGGGGACACAGACAGCTGCCAGCCCAGCCCTGCCGGTGTCCCACACTTCCGACCCGCAGCCCCTGCTAGCCCAGCCCTGGGCCCCCCAGCTCTGTCGGTGCCCCTCACTCCCAACCCGCAGCCCCTGCTAGCCCAGCCCTGGGCCTTCCCAGCCCTGCCGGTGCTCCTCACTCCCAACCCGGAGCCCCTGCTAGCCCAGCCCTGGGCCCCCCCTCAGCTCTGTTGGTGCCCCTCACTCCCAACCCGCAGCCCCTGCTACCCCAGCCCTGGGCCCTCCAGCCCTGCCGGTGCCCCTCACTCCCAACCCGCAGCCCCTGCTAGCCCAGCCCTGGGCCCCCCAGCCCTGCCGGTGCCCCTCACTCCCAACCCGGAGCCCCTGCTAGCCCAGCCCTGGGCCCCCCAGCCCTGCCGGTGCTCCTCACTCCCGACCCGCAGCCCCTGCTAGCCCAGCCCTGGGCCCCCCCTCAGCTCTGTTGGTGCCCCTCACTCCCAACCCGCAGCCCCTGCTAGCCCAGCCCTGGGCCCCCCAGCCATGCCGGTGCCCCTCACTCCCAACCCGGAGCCCCTGCTAGCCCAGCCCTGGGCCCCCCAGCCCTGCCGGTGCTCCTCACTCCCGACCTGCAGCCCCTGCTAGCCCAGCTTGGGCTCCCACAGCTGACACCTACCGGCTCCATCCGAAAAGGGGGGGTGCAGAAGCCACAAGGCCGAAGATCCAGGTGAGGAGGCAGCCGATGATGGCGTGGGTGCCGCGGAACGTGAAGTTCCCCAGGGGTTTGCAGATCACCAGGAATCGCTCGAAGGCCACGACAGCCAGAGACCAGAGACTCACCATGCCTGAGGTGGAGCGGCTGAGAGCAACGGGGCAGCAGGGATCCCATCCCCCGACCGCCTGCCTTCAACCCCAGCCCCCTGCTAACCACCCTGGGCTCCCCAGCCCTGCCGGTGCCCCTCACTTCCGACCTGCAGGCCCTGCTAGCCCGGCCCTGGGCCCCCCAGCCCTGCCGGTGCCCCTCGCTCCCGACCCACAGCCCCTGCTAGCCCAGACCTGGGCCCCCCAGCCCTGCCGGTGCCCCTCACTCCCGACCCGCAGCCCCTGCCAGCCCGGTCCTGCCCCCCACCCCAGCCCTGCCGGTGCCCCTCACTCCCAACCTGCAGCCCCACTCACCCCCCAGCGTGGCAGCAAACCCCTCAATCTTGCAGGCCGTGGGGCCCAGGGCGAAGTACATCTGGGAGAAGCTATAGAAGGCCGTGGTGGTGCCCACGGAGATCACCAGCAGGTTGGCCATGGCCAGGTTGACCAGGATGTAGTTGAGGTGGGAGCGCAGCTTCTTGTACTTGGCCGTGCAGAAGATGGTGAGGACGTTGATGGGCATGCCCAGCGTGATGAGCAGGAACATGAAGGCCGACATGCCCATGAAGATGACCGGGCTGCCCAGGTGTGTCTGCGGCACGAGGAACGGGCTCAGCGCCGTCAGATTCTTCGTGTCCAGAGGCACCGGGATGAAAAAGTCCTCCGGGAGGTCGTCCCGCAAGTCGCGGGTCTTGTGCATGGCTGGCAGGAAGGAGCGGCCGAGGCGGGCAGGGAGCCGTGTGGGGAGGCGTGTTTGTGGGGATGGATGCAGGGGTAGTGGGTGGATGGAGAGGCTACAGGATGGATGGAGGTTGTGTATGGAAAGAGAGACAGTGGATGGGGATGGATAGATAGATAGATGGGGTGTGGGGGGATGGATAGATAGAGGGGGGTGTGGGGCTAGATAGACAGATAGATAGGTAGAGGGGATGGATAGAGAGACAGAGAGGGTGTGGGGGGATAGATGGATGGATAGATAGATAGATAGATAGATGGGTGTATGGGGATAGATAGATAGATAGATAGATAGATAGATAGATAGATAGAGGGTGTGGGGGGATAGATAGATAGATAGATAGATAGATAGAGGGGGTGTATGGGGATAGATAGATAGACAGATAGATAGATAGATAGATAGATGTGGTCTCGGGATGGATGGATGGACAGACACACAACCAGCCAGCAGCCGGGGCACCGGCAGGAAGGAGGGAACGCAGCGGCTGCAGACAGAGAGGTAGCGTCCCTGTGTCCGCACACAGCCCAGCCCTGTGTCACCGTGGCACCAGTGGGCCCCAGGGCGCTCAGACGGGCGGGGGGGCCATGGCGGGCAGCAACGAGTGGTGGAGGGGCCAAGAGAGGGGTCTTTTATACCCTAGGGAGCCGGGGGGTGCCCTGGGCCGTGCGGGGAGGGGCAGCAGGATCTGTCTTTGCCCTAGTTAACACTGGCTCCTTCCCTAATCGCCCCTAAAACTGGAAAGCTCAGCTGAGCCGGGCTTATCCCCCGGCAGCGCTGTGCCCAGCACAGCCCAAGGGCTGCAAAGATGGGCTTAGCCACGGAGTCAAGCAGCTTTGCCAAAGACTAATCACGCCCAAGCCCCGATTAAGCCCTGGCTTTGTGGGGGGAGATATGGGGGGTGACTCAGAGACCCACCGGGGCCGAACTCCTACTAATAGGGCCCTGGAGGAGAAAGGGTTAATGGGAGACCCTCCAGGACCCCCCAAATCCTGGGACAGACCCTCCAAACCTCCACTCCCCAGCTCTGCCGGTGCCCCTCTCCCGACCCACAGCCCCTGCTAGCCCAGCCCTGCCCCCGCAAGCTCTGCCAGTGCCCCTCACTCCCGACCCGCAGCCCCTGCCAGCCCAGCAAAGCCAGGGCAGACCTCCTCCAACTGCGCCCGTGCTGGAGCCTCTGGGGGAGCTAACAGAACAGAACCGTTATCCTGGGACCCACACGGCTCCCCCGCAGGCTCCTGGCTGTCAGAGGTCTGGGGTCACCCCAGGCAGGGGGCTGCGTGCCTGGCCATCATGGCTAGCGGCTAGCGCTGGACCTGTCCCCCGTTCCTCGCTGCCCCGCCTGCACAATGTCCTGTGGCAGGGGGTTCCACAGGCTGACCATGCTCTGGGTGGACAAGTGTTTCCTCCTGTTCATGTCCTTGGGCGAAGCCTGGTTCGCACAGCGCGGGGCAGGGGCACCGACCACGGTCCATAACCTGCCAGCCCGCCCGGGGCTGGGAACTGCTGGGCCCATCCCCAGGGGTCTCCTGCAATGTGCCTGAGCCCAATGTGCTGAGCAGTCGGCCCCGCCCTGCGATGGGCCCTGCCCCACAATCTGCCCCACATTCCCACATGCCCGTCCTGCCCCACGATCCACCCCGCCCTATAATCTGCCCGCACTGCCACCTGGCCGCCCTGCCCCACCACCCGCTCCGCATTGCCACCTGCCCACCTTGCCCCACAATCCGCCCTGCCCTGCGATGGGCCCTGCCCCACCACCTGCTCCGCATTGCCACCTGCCTGTCCTGCCCCACGATCCACCCCACCCTACAATCCGCCCGCATTGCCACCTGCCCGCCCTGCCCCATGATCCGCCCTGCCCTGCGATGGGCCCTGCCCCGCAATCCGCCCAGCCCCACCACCCACTGCGTGTTGCCACCTGCCTGCCCTGCCCCACGATCCATCCTGCCCCACGATCCACCTGCATTGCCACCTGTGACAAAGTGGGGGGTTTTCTTGTTTTTTACTTGTTTTCCAGGGGTTTGCATGCAGAGGGGGTGGGACTCAGTTTCCCTGCGTATTACTGGTTTAACAAGGGGATGGGAGAGGGAGTTTGTTGTTACAGAGGACCAGTGAGGGAACTTGGGACCCTGGAGAATGGAGACCCCAGCGACTGGTGACTGGGGATCCAGCGGCCCAGCTGCCGGGTCTGGTCAGTGGGAGGACAATGGGCTGCAGAGAGAGGACCCAGTGTTCTGACCAGGCAGTTCCAGCCAGAGGGGCCAGAGGACAGAGGAGAGGAGAGGGGGCCCAGGCAACCTGTTTACCTGGAGAGAAGACAATGGACAGAGGGGGGGCTTGGGGCCGGTGAGATCAGATGCCCAGCTGGGAAGCAGGGGGGCTCTGGGCTGGAGAGAGGGAGCAGGCAGAGCCCAGCTGGATGCAGGGGAGACTGGGATGTGCTGGGCTGAGGCGGGCCAGGCCTGAGGCCCAGAGAGTTTCCTATGCTGGGTTCAGACGCTCAATAAACCCTGCTGCTTTATGCCGGCTGAGTGTCACTCCAGTCTAGAGAACAGGGGGGCATTATTCTCTCTGGACATTGTCACGAAGTGTGGGGGAGTCTGGGCCCTGCACCCCTCTTCCTGGGATTCACTGAGACTCTCCGCCAGCCAGTAAAACGGAAGGTTTATTGGACAATAGCAACACAGTCTAAAACAGAGCTTATGGGTACAACCAGGACCCCTCAGTCAAGTCCTTCTGGGGGGCAGGGAGCTAAGACTCCAGCCTTGGGGTTCCCTGCATTTGACCACCCAGCCCAAAACTGAAACTCTCTCCAGCCCCTCCTCCTCTGGGCTTTGTCCCTTTCCTGGGCCAGGAGGTCACCGGATTCCTTTGTTCTCAAACCCTTTAGCTCTCACCTCGCAGGGGGGAAGGGCCCAGGCCATCAGTGGCCAGGAAACGGGGTGTCGGCCATTCTCTGTGTCCAGACCCCTGCACACACCTGCCCTCGAGGGCTCTGCAACGACCATACACCCTTATCCCACCCCCTAGAGACTTAAGAACTGCATAGGGTAAACTGAGGCACCCCCACACTATTCAGAGGAAACACTAAGAACAGTCCCACTTCCTCACAGGCGTGGAGGCCCCAGGGGTCCAGAGCGAGTGGACTCCCTGAGGGGGCCCATGGCAGAGACAGATGTGCTAAGGCTCAGAGAGTGCGGCTCCAGGAGGTGGAGGGGCTGGACCCCTGAGAGACAGTGGACCCCCGAGAAGGGCTGTCTCACTGAAGGGGGTTCCCCCCACGGACCACACGGGGCCAAGAGTGGGCACGATCTGTGAGTCTGACAGTGACACCACCTGCCTGCCCTGCCTCGCATTGCCACCTGCCCTGCCCCACCACCTGCCCTGCCTGTCACAATCCGCCTCGCATTGCCACCTGCCTGCCCCTTCCCACTATCTGCCCATATTGCCACTTGCCTCACAATCTGCCCCGGCCTGCCCCACACCCCGCCCTGCCACCTGCCCCATGATCTGTCCCACCCCACGATCCGCCCCGCCTCACCATCCACCCTCATTGCCATCTCTCCCGCCACGGGACCTGCCCCGCCCCACGATCCATCCTGCCTCGCCACCTGCCCCATGATCTGCTCTGCCCTGCCATTGGCCCCACCCCACAATTGCCCCACCCCGCGATCGGCCCCACCTCGCCATCCAACCTGTGATTGGTGTGCCACCAAGCCCATGCTCCCCTCACAAGTTTTCTGCTGTCCTGGGCTCTGCACAGCTGGCAACATGCCACTAGATGGCACCATGACACCATGAATCCCGGTGCCACAGGGATAGGGGGCAGGATTGGGACTACATCTCCCAGGAGCCTTTGCAGGGGGGTAATTTGGAGCTGGAATCAGCATTTACTCCACTTCCACGTCTGCCAAGGTGCACAGGCCCTGCCGCTCCATAGGGGAGCCATGGGCCAAATCCCCATTGGAGCTGGGGGGCGGGGGATCACCTTGAGGAGCCAGGATTAGGGCTAAATCGGGAGCTTGTGCTGACAGGGATTAGCGGGAGTGCGTGGGGCATAGACTGGGCTGAGCTTCCTGCTGCAAACCCCAGCCTACCCAAAGCTGGGGAAGGCCAGTGCTAGGCTAGCAGGGGCTGCGGGTCGGGAGTGAGGGACACCGGCAGAGCTGGGGGGCGCAGGTCTGGGCTAGCAGGGGCTGCGGATCTGGAGTGAGGGACACCGGCAGAGCTGGGGGGGCGGGCAGAGCTGGGCTAGCAGAGGCTGCAGGTCGGGAGTGAGGGGCACCAGCAGAGCTGGGCGGGGGCAGGGCTGGGCTAGCAGGGAGCTGTAGGTCGGGGAGTTGGGACTGAGTCTATTTGGGGTCACCACCCTTCCATCCCCGCTGCACCATCCCCCATGGCACTGTGACCCCCTATTCCACATTCCCAGGCTCTGGATGGAGGGTTAGGATGCCACTATTAGCAGCTTTTGTCAGCCCTGGACCGGGGAGAGGAGGGGCTGGGCGGGGATCCAGCGAAATCAGGGCAGGATGCGTCCCCCACAGAAACTGAGGGGGGGTGTAAATCCAGGCAGCCCCGCCTTACAGACCCCTGGTCCAATCCTGGAGCCGGCTGCCCCAGCCAGGCCCTGACACCCAGGACCCCGGGTGGGGAGATGTGAGAGAGGGAGGGTTATAATCCCTGTCCCCCCACCCCCCCCGCGGGAACAGAGAGCACAGGCAGAAATTAAAGTCAGGGGGGATTAGCTCGCAGCAGCTGTTGTAAGGCCAATTAAAGCTCATCTCATCTCACCAAGCGCTTCCTGGGGGAGGGGGGGAGTGGGCAGCGCCCCCACCACACCCCTCACCCACCTGGGACAGGGGAAGGGGCTGGCTGGCTCAGGGGGACAGGGAATGGGAGACAGGGCCTTTCCCCTCTCGGGGGTGTGGGGCTAAAGGCCATCTGGGGCAGCTGCTTTGTCTGAGGACGCGGATGGCCGCCTCTGCTCTGACCCACCAGCCCCCATTCACCTCCCGGAGCCAGGGACAGAACCCAGGAATCCTGGCTCCCGGTCCCCACCCCTTTGCCCCAGTGCCTCAAGCCTTAGCCAAGCATGGCCCATATACTAGTTTAGGGCCCAGGTTCCGATCGGGACTGGAGAGCCCTCTGCTGTTGGGCTTGGGTTATTACCGACCGGGCCAGGCACCTCCAGAAGGTTGGCGTCTCTGAGCTAGACAAGATGGCGTGTTGAGGCGTCTGTACAGGTGTCAGCGTCCCCGATAGTCTGATCAGCGGGTGCCACAGACCGGGGGCCGGGTTTCTCGCGCGCTGGCGGGATGGCCTCAGCCACAGCCCCCCATAGCCATGGGTGGCATAAAATGGTGTCTGAGGCCTGCCATATGAGGTTGGGGGTTGGAGCTAGGTGCAGCAACATTTCCCTGCTGAGGCAGTTGGGGGCATGGGGCAGCTTTGGCACGACTGTGAGGCCTTGAGCTAGGGCTGATGGAAGGGACGGGGCAGAACTGTCATGACTGTGAGGCCGGTGCAGGTGGTCTGGGCATGACCCTAGCGTCATGGGGGACTTGCAGAGCCCTGGAGAGGAGGGGACGTGGTGGAACGAGTGGGTGGCCATGGCTAGGGGGTGTGGTTGTGGGAGAGAGCAGCCTTGACGTGACTGCGGCTATATTGGGGGCCCCGGGACAGCCTTGGCATGATGGGGCGGCTACGTTGGGGGTAGCCGGGGCGGCTACGTTGGGGGTAGCCGGGGCAGCCTTGGCGTGAGGTGCAGTCATGTTGGGGGTAGCTGGGGTAGCCTTGGCATGATGGGGAGGCTATGCTGGGGGGAACTGGGGCAGCCTTGACATGATGGTGCGGCCACGTTAGAGGGAGCCAGGGCAGCCTTGGCATGATAGGGCAGTCATGTTGGGGGGAGTGAGGGTGACCTTAAGTGTGACTGGACAGCCATGTTGGGTGGCCCAAGGGGCCTTGACATGACTGGGTGGCCACGTTGGGGAACTGGGCAGCCTTGGTGTGACGGGTGGCCATGTTGGGTGGCCCGAGGCAGCCTTGGCAGCAATGTTGGGGGGAGCCGGGCATCATTGGCATGACTGGGTGGGCATGTTGGGAGAAGCCAGGGTGGCCTTGGCGTGACTGGGGGTCTCGGGCAGCCATGTTGGGGGGCCTAGGGAAGCCTTCTTTGACTGAGCGGCCACAGAGTGGGTGTGGCAATGCCCAGGCAGGGGTTGCTGACTGAGGTGGAGCAGCAGGGAGGTGCGTGAGAGCCACGAACTCCGCCTGCGCCGGAAAAGGCCGCTGGAAGGAGGGGTGGCGGTGGCGGTGACTGTTGAGGTGAAAAACCGTTAAAACCGTTAAATTTCAAACCTCTGTAATCTGAGGCCGTTCCCCGCCCCTTTTGGAAAGTGACCGATGGGCCACTGGACCAATGGACGAGCAGACAGGCAGCCGGGGCCCAATCAGGATCCGCGCGCGCTTCCCCAGCCCCGCCCTCTTTAAAACGTTATAACTGACAGCGCTTCGCGCCAATTCCAACGGCCGCCGGGAGCGCGCCGACCCCGCCTGTAGGGGCCAACGGCGCAGGCCAATGAGCGAGCGGCGGCACGGTGAGCGACAGCTTCGTTGTCCAATGGCAGTGGAGGGGCGGAGCCGGTCGCTCCGGGTTTCCTCTCCGGCTCGGTCTATTCCCCCCCACCCCCCCTCACTCCCCGCGGGTTCTTCGCTGCGAAGAAAATGGCGGCGGCGCCGAGCGGAGACGAGGAGAGATTGTGAGTGGCTGGGGGAGGGCGGGGAGAGGCGGAGACGGGCCCATTCGCCCCCCTCGCGCGGGGGGGAGTCGGACGGGCCCATCCCGCGGGCCCCGCGCCAGGAGAGGAGGGGGAGCGCGCGCGGGGGGCTGCGGCCGTTGGTTCCTTCCCGCTCGCGGCGGTCCCTCCTCCCCTTCGCGCGCGCCCGGGGGGTCCCGAGTGCGTCACAGCGGCCCCCTCTTCCCGGGGCGGGGCCGCCCCTCACCTGGGGACGGAGGGAAGAAGCTGGGGGGGAGGGAGGTCAAAGGGCAGCTCGCGCCAACCTGACCCTGTCGCGCTACCGACCCCCGCCCCCCGCCATGCCAACGGCCGGGCTCGTGCAAAGCAGCCTCCCCGCCCCCCCCCCGTGCCGACCAGCCTGGCTCCCACCTGACAACGCCCCCCCCGCCCCCAAGTCACGCCAACCCCCCGGGCCCGGCCCGGCTCGCGCCAACCCCCCGGGCCCGGCCCGGCCCGGCCCGGCTCGCGCCAACCCCCCGGGCCCGGCCCGGCCCGGCCCGGCTCGCGCCAACCCCCCGGGCCCGGCCCGGCCCGGCCCGGCCCGGCTCGCGCCAACCCCCCGGGCCCGGCCCGGCCCGGCCCGGCTCGCGCCAACCCCCCGGGCCCGGCCCGGCCCGGCTCGCGCCAACCCCCCGGGCCCGGCCCGGCCCGGCTCGCGCCAACCCCCCGGGCCCGGCCCGGCCCGGCTCGCGCCAACCCCCCGGGCCCGGCCCGGCCCGGCTCGCGCCAACCCCCCGGGCCCGGCCCGGCCCGGCTCGCGCCAACCCCCCGGGCCCGGCCCGGCCCGGCCCGGCTCGCGCCAACCCCCCGGGCCCGGCCCGGCCCGGCCCGGCCCGGCTCGCGCCAACCCCCCGGGCCCGGCCCGGCCCGGCCCGGCCCGGCTCGCGCCAACCCCCCGGGCCCGGCCCGGCCCGGCCCGGCCCGGCTCGCGCCAACCCCCCGGGCCCGGCCCGGCCCGGCCCGGCCCCCCCCCGGGCCCGGCCCGGCCCGGCCCGGCCCCCCCCGGGCCCGGCCCGGCCCGGCCCGGCCCGGCTCGCGCCAACCCCCCGGGCCCGGCCCGGCCCGGCCCGGCCCGGCTCGCGCCAACCCCCCGGGCCCGGCCCGGCCCGGCCCGGCCCGGCTCGCGCCAACCCCCCGGGCCCGGCCCGGCCCGGCCCGGCCCGGCTCGCGCCAACCCCCCGGGCCCGGCCCGGCCCGGCCCGGCCCGGCTCGCGCCAACCCCCCGGGCCCGGCCCGGCCCGGCCCGGCTCGCGCCAACCCCCCGGGCCCGGCCCGGCCCGGCCCGGCTCGCGCCAACCCCCCGGGCCCGGCCCGGCCCGGCTCGCGCCAACCCCCCGGGCCCGGCCCGGCCCGGCTCGCGCCAACCCCCCGGGCCCGGCCCGGCCCGGCCCGGCCCGGCTCGCGCCAACCCCCCGGGCCCGGCCCGGCCCGGCCCGGCCCGGCTCGCGCCAACCCCCCGGGCCCGGCCCGGCCCGGCCCGGCCCGGCTCGCGCCAACCCCCCGGGCCCGGCCCGGCCCGGCCCGGCCCGGCTCGCGCCAACCCCCCGGGCCCGGCCCGGCCCGGCCCGGCCCGGCTCGCGCCAACCCCCCGGGCCCGGCCCGGCCCGGCCCGGCCCGGCTCGCGCCAACCCCCCGGGCCCGGCCCGGCCCGGCCCGGCCCGGCTCGCGCCAACCCCCCGGGCCCGGCCCGGCCCGGCCCGGCCCGGCTCGCGCCAACCCCCCGGGCCCGGCCCGGCCCGGCCCGGCCCGGCTCGCGCCAACCCCCCGGGCCCGGCCCGGCCCGGCCCGGCTCGCGCCAACCCCCCGGGCCCGGCCCGGCCCGGCCCGGCCCGGCTCGCGCCAACCCCCCGGGCCCGGCCCGGCCCGGCCCGGCCCGGCTCGCGCCAACCCCCCGGGCCCGGCCCGGCCCGGCCCGGCCCGGCTCGCGCCAACCCCCCGGGCCCGGCCCGGCCCGGCCCGGCCCGGCTCGCGCCAACCCCCCGGGCCCGGCCCGGCCCGGCCCGGCCCGGCTCGCGCCAACCCCCCGGGCCCGGCCCGGCCCGGCCCGGCCCGGCTCGCGCCAACCCCCCGGGCCCGGCCCGGCCCGGCCCGGCCCGGCTCGCGCCAACCCCCCGGGCCCGGCCCGGCCCGGCCCGGCCCGGCTCGCGCCAACCCCCCGGGCCCGGCCCGGCCCGGCCCGGCCCGGCTCGCGCCAACCCCCCGGGCCCGGCCCGGCCCGGCCCGGCCCGGCCCGGCTCGCGCCAACCCCCCGGGCCCGGCCCGGCCCGGCCCGGCCCGGCCCGGCTCGCGCCAACCCCCCGGGCCCGGCCCGGCCCGGCCCGGCCCGGCCCGGCTCGCGCCAACCCCCCGGGCCCGGCCCGGCCCGGCCCGGCCCGGCTCGCGCCAACCCCCCGGGCCCGGCCCGGCCCGGCCCGGCTCGCGCCAACCCCCCGGGCCCGGCCCGGCCCGGCCCGGCTCGCGCCAACCCCCCGGGCCCGGCCCGGCCCGGCCCGGCTCGCGCCAACCCCCCGGGCCCGGCCCGGCCCGGCCCGGCTCGCGCCAACCCCCCGGGCCCGGCCCGGCCCGGCCCGGCTCGCGCCAACCCCCCGGGCCCGGCCCGGCCCGGCCCGGCTCGCGCCAACCCCCCGGGCCCGGCCCGGCCCGGCCCGGCTCGCGCCAACCCCCCCGGGCCCGGCCCGGCCCGGCCCGGCTCGCGCCAACCCCCCCGGGCCCGGCCCGGCCCGGCCCGGCTCGCGCCAACCCCCCCGGCCCGGCCCGGCCCGGCTCGCGCCAACCCCCCCGGCCCGGCCCGGCCCGGCTCGCGCCAACCCCCCCGGCCCGGCCCGGCCCGGCCCGCGCCAACCCCCCCGGCCCGGCCCGGCCCGCGCCAACCCCCCCGGCCCGGCCCGGCCCGCGCCAACCCCCCCGGCCCGGCCCGGCCCGCGCCAACCCCCCCGGCCCGGCCCGGCCCGGCCCGGCCCGCGCCAACCACCCCGGCCCGGCCCGGCCCGGCCCGGCTCGCGCCAACCACCCCGGCCCGGCCCGGCCCGGCTCGCGCCAACCGGCCCGGCCCGGCCCGCGCCAACCCCCCCGGCCCGGCCCGGCCCGGCCCGGCCCGCGCCAACCCCCCCGGCCCGGCCCGGCTCGCGCCAACCTCCCCGGCCCGGCCCGGCCCGGCCCGGCCCGGTCCAGCTCGCGCCAAGCCCCCCGGCCCAGCCCGGCCCGGCTCGCGCCAACCGGCCCGGCCCGCGCCAATCCCCTCGGCCCAGTCCTCCTTGGCACTATCGTGCCCCCACTCGTGCCATGCCCCCCACTACTGCATGTGGTGCTGCACGGCCTGGCTCACGCCAACAGCTCCTGTCCCTCCCGGGCACTATGTTGCTGCCCGATTCCCTTTCACATCAAGTCCTGCGATGCCCCCCCAGCCTCACTCATTGCCAGCTCCCTTGCCACACCACGGGCCCAAAGTGCCGTGGCCTGCATGCTTCTGCAAACGCCTCACCTCCCCAGGATGTCGCGGCACGCTCACGCTAAGGCATTATTGCCGGGCAGCGTCAAGTTCCAAGCACCAAAGCACTATCCATCTGATGCCAACTCCTGCAGCGTCCCAGCCGTGTTGTCCCCCTGCACTCCCACCAGCCCTTCTGGTGATCTCCGTGCAGACCGTCGCCTGAGCCCTGTCCGCTTCATGGCATTTCCCTCCTTGGGCACAAATTGTTCACCCCGGTCTCCTGGCTTCAGGCTTCCTCTTCCACTGGTTTTCCCCACACTTCTGTGTAGCATGGGGATGACCTCCCACGCCGGTCCTGACGGGATCGCTGTTTACCCAACAAAATCGCAGGGGTTTTTGCAGGAGGGGATTGTTTGAGTGTGACACTCGTAGGACATGAATTCTCGCTCCGTGCATGGCGTCGGAATCGGGCATACAGGAGCCGGGATCTCCAGTGGAGACAGGAAAGCACCCGTCTCTGGGGAGAAACTTACTCTGAGAGTGCAATAGGAGTTACGCTCGCAGCTAGCACGAGCCACCTGGATTACCTGAGAGCTGGGGTTACTCAGGGTCTGGTGAATCGGGCAATGTGTGTAATCGAGGCAGAATTAACGTATAGTCTGTACCAAGGGCCCAGATCTGGGTGGTAATGCATAGCGCTTCCCACACTTTTGCCACACGTTATAAGCTCTGTGGGGCTGAGACTGTGTCGTTCTGTCCCGCTTTAATTAGTGAACATGGGATAAATGTTGAGCATCGATGCGACTGGCGGAAGATCATGTAAGAAGCTGTTCTTTCGTGCTGGGAGCGTGAAGAGATGTTCACTCCCATGCGACCGTTAAGCTTAAATATTGTGAATTGGCATTTTGGGAACTTGCATGAAGCTGCATCAGGAGGAAATGGTTACAGGCAGGGTGGTTTTTGAAAGGGAAAGGACATGAATTGGCTGTGGAAGCCCGGTTTTATGAAGACTGATCTCTTATTTGGCAAAAACCTGCCGACCAGCCCCTAGCTGTCTGCATCTGTTTCGTTTTGATGTCGAGTTACGTCTTGACGCTGTGTCTGCGGTGTCCAAAGAGGAACCAGTTGGTCAGCTGAAGTGCTGATGGTGACGGGTCAGGACTGCGTGAGAAGGGCTTCAAAGGGCCTAGAGGCTGTTATAACTGGGATCCTGGTTTTAACACCCAGGGCTGGGCTGTGCAGAGACCCTTGAGCCAGACCCATTAGTTGTTAGCGTGACACTCTGTCTGCTTGCTTAGGCCCCTGGGGTTTTAATGCCTTTGGAGAAGGGATCCGAGCATTGGCAAAATGTCCCAAGTGCCCGAGATGGGCAGGGCCGTGCTTTCTTTGGGCCGTGAGAAGTCCAGCCACTCACAACAGCTTAGGGAGCACTAAAGGAGAGCAGTTGGCAAAACCCCCGAAGCAGGAGCCATCAATTGGCCCCCCCTCCAGCCCATGTTCGCCACACGCTCTTAAGGGGAGTTTGAAAGGGAGGTCATTGAAATGTTACATCCCGTCCCTGAGAGGCACAAACAGGGGCCAGCAGCTGCATTCCTGGTGGGATGTTTGCTGTCTCTCTCTCAGCAGGGGTATACGCTGCAGCTTTCCTGGTGTCTACCCCAAATGTACCAAAAACCAGATCCATGTAAAAAACCCAAACTCTTTTGCCCCTGCCCAAATATGGGGCTTTTGAGGGTTTGTACTGCTGGGGGTCAGGTTTCTCGAGGATTTCTCCAGACTTGTGAGCCCTGGAAATTAATTGAAGTCTGACATTCTGCCCATACTCAAATGACCCCAGGAGCTGGGGCTTTGGGGGAGAAAACCCACGACGTGTCGCGAGACTTGTGATGAATTCCCAAGAGTTGGCTACGCTAGTTAGGTGGGTTGGGACCCGCCCAGAGCAACGGGCTCCCATCAGGGATGCCCATCACGATGGGGGGGCCCCGATCCAGGTTGAGGTGTGTTGAGCCTGGTGTGAAAAGGGTCCCCGATGTTTGTCAGCAGCAATGAGGGGACCCCCAATCTCTGTTGAGAGGAGCCCATCCATCATCTGACTTGATGGGGGACCCCAATCTCGGTTAGTGCGGGCTTGCCTGGCACAACAGGGGCCTCCCTCTGGCGACGGCTGTAATAGCAGTGATCGCTAAGAGTGCGTGCGTTAGGGGGTAGCCACCTGGCGTACGTTGGTTTGTTAACGGCACTCTTGGTGCATCGAGGGTGTGGAGCAGGCACTGGAGGGTGGAGCCCCCTCGCCAGCGGTGGGCAGGTGAGCTGCGGGAGCCCAGTACGCAGCAGATAAAACCAGGCTTCTGGTGGTTTTGGCCGGGACGCGGAGATTATATTTTTGGAGGCTGAAGGGCTGCCGAACGGTCCCTCCTCTGTGCTGTGCAGCCGGTGCTGGTGTGTCTTTATTGCAGGGGATCACCCTGTGCCGTTTGTCTGGATTGCTGGGGGATCTTCATCCGTCCGGCACTCTCCGTGTGCGGTCGGGGTGGCCACAGCTGGACACCTTTCTCTCTGCTCCAGGAGCCAGCAGTTTGGAGGCTGGCTTGGTAGAAGGTGCTCCAATTTGTGCCCAGAGCTTAGGGTTTGTTCTCGTCGCCTCCGTGAACTTTGTTGGGCCAGAGTCCCGTTCTGCTCTCACCGTGACCAGGTCTTTTTCATTTGTGAATCTGAAGAAGCTCCTACGAGGTGCGGTGGCAAACACAGCCCAGGGGGTTCCCGAGGCAGGCGTCAAAATCTGTCGCTGTGTGAAAGTATCGTATAGAGAGTGGTTTGGGATCGGCTGGACCGAGTCGGAGGTAGGAAATCAGGCCTGACTCCGCAAGCCTCTTGCGAACGTCCACAAGTGCAGCCTCAGATGGCTCGGGGCTGGGGCCTGCTGCTTTGGAGTTCTCAGGGAAACCCCAAGAGCCCAGCCGCCATTCACAAGCCCCTCCTTTTTCGCTCGCGACACAGGGCTCGAGCCCAGCTGTGATCTCAGTCCGCCCTTGTGAAAACCAGGCTGGAACCAGCTTGGATCGCAAAGCGCTTTAACTCGTGTTTACCTCGAGCCCACCACGTCTGTTGGGTCGGATCTGTCCGTCACCCCGGTGCTCTGAGAGAGCCCTTCCCGCCCCTGCACGGCGTTGGCGTTCAACGCTTGGATGCGGCAGCACGGGAGACGTGTTCCTTTGCTCCCCCATCCCCTGAAATCTGTGAGTTTGAGGGGTTTGAAAGCAGGATATTAAAATTCTTTTGTAAGTTTCCTCTGCAAATAGCAGCTTCGGGTCCGGTGCGGCTGCGAACCGGCTCTCTGCCATAGGGAGAGGCAGGGAGCAGAAAGTGAAACTTGTTTGAAATGTTGGCGCTGGGCCGGGCTGCAGGATGCCTGGGTTCTCGCCCTGGCCTCTCCGCTGAGTCACTTCCCTGACCCAGGTCTCAGGGCGGAGAATTTCACCTTCCTGCACGCTGTCTGTTTCATCCTGAAATGAACACTTGTCCCTGCTTGGCGTGGAAGTTGCTGCACTGGGTTCACTCAGCCAGCGTATACAGTGGCATTCGTGTGGTTACGATTTTATGGCGGATTTGTGTCACGGGGGGCTTAGCGCTCACGACTGAGAATGTGCCCTGGTGTGCCGGGCGCTGCACGAGCCCCAACCCAGGTCGGGGGCCCCCCCGGTGTGCCGGGCGCTGCACGGGCCCCAACCCAGGTCGGGGGGCCCCCCGGTGTGCCGGGTGTTGAGCAGACCCCCGTGCCCAGCCCCATTGTCTCTCTGATACCCTACTGCCCAACTGAGATCAGGGCCCCTCTATACCAGACCCTGCCCTCCCCGCTAATGGCCTCAAGCATTAATTGTTTTTATTTATGGCAGTGGAAGGCCCCAGGCGTTGGAGCTGCTGCGCAGGCCAGTCTCACTCGTCCCACTAGAGCGTGTCCCTGAGACGCTGAAGGATGGGATACGGCCCTTCCTTTCCTCCTGAGACTGGCAGATCTTTGGGTCAGGGGTGGTCTCTCATAGCTCTGTGCAGCGCCTGGCGTGATGGGGGGGTCCCAGTCTCTTCCAGGGGGTGTCCGTGCAGTGTCGGGGATGTGGGTGAGCACTGATCTCACCCCGGGGCAGGAATCTGTGCAGCACCTCGCACGAGGCGGGTGGGTGTGTGCAGCTCTGATCTCAGTCAGGGTCTGTGCAGCACCTGGTGCAATGCTGGGACCCCGGAGCCCTCAGACGGGGGGGTCTATGCAGCAGCCAGCACAACAGGGACCCCAGGACCAGACATGGGGGGTTCTGCACAGTGCCTGGTGCAGTGTGGATCCCAGCTATAGATGAGAGGGGCTGTGTGGTGCGTGGCTTGATGGGGACCCCAGCCTCGGCCGGAGGATGCCTGCGCTGCCTGGTGCAGCAAGGCGGAGAGCCCGGACCACGGAGAGCATGCCTGCGTCCTGGCAAACTCCAGTGAATTCCCGGCCCCAGGTGTTCAGCTTGCAAGTCCCTTCTCAGCTGCGAAGCCCAGGGTGGCCACTGCCCCGGAGCGGCAACGGGAGCTCACTCGGCTCCTCGACCAGTTTGCAGCGTGACACATGGCCTGCTTCTGGTTAGCACCGGGCCTAGTTAGTCACACATGTGGCACGAGGGGGGTTTTAGGCCGTGCTTTTCATTGGCAGCTCAAATCCATCCCTCTGAGAGTTAAAGCCGGTGATCTATGGGGTCAGGCTGCAGCAGGGTGGGGTCGCACCTGAGGCTTTGCCATGAGCTGGGACATGGCTAGGGTACCCGCAACATCGCTGCCAGCCCATGCAAACTGGAAGGTAGTTCAGCGAAGGGCCTTGACTCTCCTCCTGTACGTTGGAGGATGAAGTAGGTGCCTGCCACCACGGAGTTGCAGCCTGGGTGATGCAGAAGTTAAGTTCAGACAATAAGTTAAATATCTTCAAATCTACAGGTTGGATCTTGCAGCTGTTGCAGGCCGACCAAATGGCTGTAACTTAATGTGGGGGCTCCGGCCGACTGTAGCCAGCCGGGATCCGGCCCGTCGCCTCCGGTGGGGCTCCGGCCGACTGTAGCCAGCCGGGATCCGGCCCGTCGCCTCCGGTGGGGCTCCGGCCGACTGTCGCCAGCCGGGATCCGGCTCTGGTGGGGCTCCGGCCGACTGTCGCCACCCGGGATCTGGCCCGTCGCCTCCGGCGGGGCTCCGGCCGACTGTCGCCACCCGGGATCCAGCCCGTCGGAATCTGAGACTTGCAGAAATGCCATGGTTACCGGAGGGAAGTGAGGCCGGTCCCCCAGGGGCAGAGTGTGTCCTGCCTGAGTTGATGGGGGGATTTGGCGCTGGGGTTTAGTTGGGGGCAGTGGGGCGCGCACGCATGTCAAGCGCCCTCACCCCCCGCATTTCTTTCTTCTCCAAGAGTCAGGTGTAAAGGACTTGTGCTCTGAGGAAGTGGCTGGAGCTGGCAGCCAGGTGTCCCCAGGCAGGGCGGCATGGGCAGAAAGCCCCCTCCCGTCGCTGGCTCCGTGTCTGAGCACGTTGCTCGCACGATTCCCGCCCACGAGTGCGCGCACCGCTCCCCTCCTGCCCTCTCCTGGCAGCCCAGCCCTCAGGCGGCTGTGTCTCACTCTCCCTGACTGCTCTGTGCAGAGGCCCCTTTTCGGCGCCGATCCGCAGGACCAGACTCCTCTTTGCCGCTGACGTTGATCGCAGGCACCCTCTCGAAACCGCTCTGTGCCTGCTTTCCTCTGGACACCCGCCACGCCCACACGCTCCCCTCCGCGGCGAAGTGAGCCCCTGCCCCTCGCTGTGAGCCCTCCGCCTGGACTTTTAAAAAGCTGCTGGCGGAAAAGGCCTGGGGATGCTTTAGTTTGTCCCTCTCTGTGGGCGAGGAATTGCCCAAGCTGCTGAAAAGGGGAGTGTGACTCGAGCGGCCGTTGAGCTGGCTACGGGGTGGGGAAGGAAGACTTCTCCCGCCTTCTGTGCTGGGACAGCGTCTGCCAGCCCCTCGGCTTTGGGTCACTGGGAATGTCTCTCGCTGCTCGGAAAGCGCCGCACTTGAGTCTGGCTTTGCCAGGCTCGGGGGTCTGACACCGAGTTGCCCTGGGACCTTTGGCAAACTGGCCGGAACAGTCGAGGAGCCCCTGAATCTCAGCATAGGTGAAGGTCAGTGCAGAGGGGTCCCCCCAATCTCGGGCGTGGTCTGTGTGCCCTGGCATGAACAGGGGTCCCCAGGCTTGTTTGGGGAGCCTGATGCAAAAGAGTGCCCAATCGCAGCCAAGGAGTGCAGCACCCAGCATGGAGGGCAGGTCCCTTTATCGCAGCTGGGCGGGGTCTGTGCGGCTCCCAGTGGAGATGGCGGGTCCCCCGATTGCAGCCGGCGGGGGGAGGGGGGGTCTGTGCGGCTCCCAGCG
The DNA here is from genome assembly GCF_965152235.1 of Eretmochelys imbricata. Lineage (NCBI taxonomy): Eukaryota > Metazoa > Chordata > Testudines > Cheloniidae > Eretmochelys > Eretmochelys imbricata. The sequence goes on along the minus strand of NC_135594.1, from coordinate 17,087,375 downwards.
GAGATGGCGGGTCCCCCGATTGCAGCCGGCGGGGGGAGGGGGGGTCTGTGCGGCTCCCAGCGGAGATGGCGGGTCCCCCGATTGCAGCCGGGGGCCTGGTGACATTCCCCTCACAATGCTGCCATTTGCTCAGCGCTGCTCTTTGGGGAGGGGGGGCGCAGCATGAGTCCCGGGTGGGCAGGACCCCGCGGTCTGCGCGGGACAGCCCCCTGCCAAGCAATTAGCCAAGCTCCTTCCTGCCTGGTGGTGGGCTCCGGCAGTGGGCTGTGGGGTCTGTTGCTCTGTTTTCTAACCAGCGGGAGGGTCTGGTTGGTTTTTGCCTTAGTTGGCTGCCCCTCAGGCTTGTTCAGTTTCATCCAGGTCTCCAGCCTGTGGAGCCGGATCTGGCCCTCAGGGCAGCTCTCTGACCACGGCGTGGCTGGCTGGGTGAGGTTGCCCCGCGTGGAGGACGCCCTTTGGTTTCTCTGTGTGGCCCGCAGAGGTCCCGCGTGACTCCACATGCAGGCCACGTCACTGACAAGGGGCTCGTTCCCAGTTTGTGCCTCTACCCTGCTGGGTGACGGAGCAAGTCCCTGCCCCACCCCAGGCCTCAGTTTCCCTTCCCCACTCTTTGCCTCGTCTGGTTGATAATTAACTAGGTCGAGGACTGTTCAGGTTGGAGAGCCCAGTGCAGTGAAGGGGAGGTCAGATCTTGCGGGGGGGGTCTGTGTCATAGGAAGAGCCCTGATCTCAGTGGAGGGCAGGGTCTGTGGTACTCCTGGCAGAGTGTGGGGGGGTCCAATTTCTGTCTGTGCAGCTCCCAGCATGCTGGGGGGGGGTAGTTTCAGTCGGGGGGGGTCTGTGCGGCACTTGATGCAGGGGGTCCCAGTCTTTTTGGGGGGGGATCTGTGCGGCACTTGATGCAGGGGGGTCCCCGGTCTCTCCTCAGAGGGACACGTATGCAGAGGTTTTAAAAATGAGTGATTTTAGATGTCTTTATCTTTTGGGCCCAGAGGGGCCTTTTTTCAGAGGGCCAGTGACCAGGGCCCTTTCAAAGGGGTCTCAAGTCGGGCACCCCGAAAACGTGGAGGCACCTGGGCCCACCGTTCAGGTGCCAAGTAACTCGCAGGAGCCCTCTGAGCCAGGCGTGTGGAAGGCAGGCCTCAGCTTTGCCTGGGGTGCAGCGGGAAGGAAGGAAAAGTTTAAAGCCCCGGCCAGTCGTATCTTACCGTCCTTGCCGCACTGCGCTCCCAGCTGCCGGTGCGTGGGCTTCCCAGATCAGGTCCCCGCGGCTCCTGCACCTGGGCAGCTCCGGCCGCTCTGCCGGGGGCGCAAGCTCGTGGCTGAGTTGAAAGGCCGCCCAGGGAGCGAGCCTGACGCCATGTCACTGAGTCACTCTTGTGAGGTACAGCCGCCCTTTCCAGTCGGGGAAACGCCACGCTAGCAGCCGAGGAACGACGCCTTGCCGAGGGCCCGAGGCTCAGCCCCTTGGGCGTTTTCATGCCCCAGCTGAAAAGCCAATCAGCAGAATTAGGGCAAACGAGCAGCGCCGAGTGCTGCCCTCCCCCCGAAGAGCAGATAGTTTAAACAGACAAAGCAGCAGGATGGGAAACTGAGGCACAGATCAGGGAAGTGAGCTGACCGAGGTCACACAGCAACTGGCAGAGCCGGGAAAAGAACCCGGGAGTTCTGACAAGACCCCACTGCCTCACTACCACTACTAGAACTTGGTCGTGGTATCACCATGGTATCCAGGCCTGACGCTGGGTAGTCGAGATTTATGACCGGGGGGCCTTCGTGCGCCAGGCGCTGCACACGCTCGGTGAGTCAGCCCTGGCCTGGGAGGCCGGCCCGCGTCTGTTAGACGCTGCAGGCTTCCTGCGTAAACAAGTTGCTTTGTCTCTTCGGACAGCCGGGCGCTGTTCTGCAGCGGTGTCCGTCCTGGGGCGTGCGGGGAGAAATCCAGGGCTCCAGCAGGAGCCTCAGGTTCTGGTTTGCGGGAAATTCCACCATCTTGAAACCTGGTCTTGTTGTAAGACAGCAGCAGGTTTCCACCAAACGGAATTTGGGAATTGCTTTGTCCCGGGTTGGTTGGAACGTTCCGATCAAGTCCTGATGTTTTGTTCCGATTTTCACCTTTTTAATTGTTCCTTTGCATTGATACAATAACTAGAGAAATGAAGAATGGACACGTTCTGATGAAATCAAAATGTCTCCTTTGGATTTCAACATTTTTCAGTTGTCTTTTATTATAGTTTAGAATACAAACTACGATACATTGGAAAATGAACGATTGAAATGGCCCGAGGTTGAAAAGTCTCCTTCCGATTTACAGCGTATATTGTATTGTTCAGAATATACAATCAAATTATTCCCTACATGAAAAATCATGGAATCACTGAGAGGTAGGAGTGAAAAGGACCTTGCCAAGTCATCTAGTGCAGCCCTGCAGCAGGACCAAGGAAACCCAGAGCATCCCTGACGGGTTTGTCCAGCTGTTCCTAAGACCCCTGACATTGGGGATCCCACAACCTCCCGTGGCAGCTGATTCCAGAGCTGAGCTGTCAGAGTTACAAAGCATTTCCTAGCATCTACTCTCGGCTCCCTTCTGCGAATTAAGCCCATTGCTTCTTTTCCTACAGTCAGTGGCCATGGAGTACAATTGATCCCCATCCTTTTTATCACAGCCCTTAATGGATTTGAAGGCTGTTCTCAGTCCTCTGGTCTCCAGACGAAACATGCCAGCGTTTTAACCTTTCCTCACAGGGCAGGTTTGCTAAACCGTTGATCGGTTTTGTTGCTGTCCTCTGGCCTCTCTCTAATTTGTCCATATCCTTCCTAACATGTGGTGCCCAGAACTGGACACTACTCCGGTGAGACCGCACAGAGTGGGACAGTTCCCTCCGGAGGGCTACGTCTGGCACTCCTGATAACGGTATTAGCCCCTTTCCCAACTGCTTCGCACTGGTGGCTCACGTGTGATTTGGGATCTGCTCTAACCCCCAGCTAGCCGTTGTTTCCCAGTTTGTAGTTGGGCGTTCGATTTTTCCTTCCGCAGAGCAGACCTGAAATCAGAGTGCTCTCACCAGGTCAAAATGATTTGGTACCTTTTCGATTTTTTAAATCATACGTTGTTATGATCTAGAACATAAAATAACCTTGAAATATTCCTATAAGGTCAAAAATGTTTTGTTCCAATTAAAATCAGTTGAAATTGGATCTTATATTATAATTTAGAATATAAACTAAAATACATTTTGAAATGAAAAATGGAGCCATCTGTAATTTAGAACATAAAGTACATTTCAGAATGAGACAGGTAGCTGTTCCCCTGGGGTTGAAATGCTTTGTTTCAAGCCCCCTCTCCTTGCCCCACAGATGAAACGTCATCAAATCAACATGCTCTTGTGGAAAGTTTTCTTTTTGACAAAACAGCATTTTTGAGGGCAAAACGTTCCATCGGGACTCTCATAAATCCATTAAGGATTGTGAGGGGCTCAGACCCTAGGATTACAGGAGCCACTGAAGTACTGAAGAGCGAGTGCCGGAGGCGTAGGGCAGGTTCGGGTTGGAATGGGCGCCTCTCGGTCCGGGTCCAGGTTTCTGTGAGCTGAGCACTGGTGGTTTTGTTGTGGAATGTGGCCGGAGCAATCCAGGGCTGGCCAACGTGCACCAGTGGGGTGGGTTTCTTCCCCTCCGCCGTGGCCAGCCCTGGGAAGAGGCTGAATTCATCTCTGCGTTACCGTTGTCGGCAGGCGCTCCAGCTTCTCCTCCAAGGCTGGAAGCCTGTCGGGAAGAAATGCAAGATGCAGTCTGGGTGCGCTGGATTGACGTGTGCTATACAGGAGGTCCAGCTGGTGATCAGATCCCTTCTGGCCTGGCGTCTAGATCCAGATTCAGTCCACCACTTCCCCAGAGCCCTGGGGAGCGGTTCTTACCTGGGGTCCATCGCATGGGACCCCTTGGCCAAAGGAACGGGTCATGGTTCTGTATTTAAAGCCACGCGGCAAGCGCTTGCTGGGCGCCATGACCGTGGGAAGCGTTACGGGAACAAGGCAGGCGTCTGGCTGAGCTTCCTTAGACATCTCTTGCACCTGTCTGGCTTGATGCCGTTACTGATTTAACGAGTGCCAGGGTATCCCGATGTGGGAGAGCAGGACTGGAATTGGCCTCGCTCACTGAGGCCCCCTCATCAATAAACGTATCCAGCTTCCAGCGGGTGAGGATGTTTTCCCCCGGCTCTTCCTAGACCCGACAGTTAGAAACCTTCCCGTTTTCAGACCGGCTGGTCCCTGGCCAGTTTATCCCCCTCTATTCTTGGATCAACTAGTTCGTCCCCTGCCCTGGGGCACCCCCCTCCTTCACGAAATTTCCGGAGGGCTACCAGATTGCCTCTGTCTTTGGTTCAGGCTACCCAAGTCCTGCTCGTCCTCACAAGTCTCTCGTAAGATCAGCCCTCTGTTCCCCTGGCCCTCCTGGCCGCCTGGCCCTGGGCCTGTCCAGTCTGCAGTCCTCTGGGGTGTCCAGAATTTGGGCCCGGGATTCCAGATGAGGCTCTTCCCAGGGCCAACGGCATCAGTACTTCCCAAGCTCTCCTGGAAAACCCTCCTAGGGTGGGATTGGCCCTTTTTATAGCCGCCTCCCATCACCGTGAGCGACCGCTCCCGTACAGCGCCTAGCGCAGTGAGGTTCTTGGCCTGGGCTGGGGCTCTCAGGAGCTGCAGAAGAAGCCCGGGGGGCTGAGACTGCTGGGTTCTCCCCTAGCTCTGGGTGGGGGTCTAGTTGGTTAGAGCAGGACTCCTGGGTTCTATCCTCCGTGCTCTCACCTCTGTGGAGAGAATGAAAGGGGGGGACACGCTTGTGTTGCTCCTCAGGCTGGGGTGGGGGTCAGTCAGCGCAGTGGCTGACCCTGGTCAGGTGGGGGTCAGTGAGCCCTTCTGTCCCGCCCCCCACCTGTGCCAAGCTGGGGAGCGTCTTACCGACCTGGTGAGTTGGGTGACAATAGCACCAGCCCCGCCTGAGTGCGATCAGGGGACCCCCATCATGTGGGGCGCTGCACAGATACCCCCGAATGAGATCCCCCCTCCCCCCCTCAGGCCAAGCTGACCAGCTGCCTTCCAACCGAGGCTGGGGCCCTGCTATGCTGGGGAAGGGGCCGCCCCCCATCTTCTGAGCAGCCGCCGTCTGAAGAGCCCAGGCAAAGCGCAGGAGACAGGAAGGACCGTTCTCTTGGGGCAGAGCCAGGAGGGGAACCCAGGCGTCCGGGCTGGGAATTTCCCGGGATGGAGCTCCAGGATCTGGATGGAGAGAGGCTGCCCCAGGGTCATTGCTGAAAGAACTGGTCTCCGTGGCGACCTGGCTCCCACCCCCCCCACCCCCGGCCCCGCTGGCATGGGGGGCTGACAGCAGTGCGGCTCGGGGATTGCTTCGGGGCCTGAGCTGGGGGGCTCCAGCTGCCGCCTCAGCAAAGCCCCAGTGCCTGGGAGGGCGAAACACGCCCCAGCCCGTCGGGCCGCAGCCGGCGCTTGCTCCCATCCACACCCAGCCTCTGTCCGGGGAGCCCTAATTGCCCCCCCCACTCGGCTCGTTAGCAGAGTGCCTCCTTTCTTGAATGCCAGGGCACTGCACGTGTGCGGCGGGTCGGCTTCCCTCAGCCCGTCGTCTCCCGGGGGGCCGTGCGGCCTTTTCTCCCCCCGTCTGCGCCGCTGCTCCAGGGAGGTGGCAGGAGCTGTGTGGGAATCCTCCGCGGCCTGGCGCAGCCGAGCATCGCGTCTCTGCACGGAACGGATCGGAGGGACGGCACGGGGAATTGGGGGTCTCCTTGCACGGGGCGCTGCACAGACCCCCCTGCCCTCCCTTGTGTGGGACTCTGCAAAGCCCCCCTCAACCTGAACGCGGGGGGGGGGGGCATTGCATGGGGCGCTGCACAGACCCCCCTGCCCTTCCTTGTGTGGGACTCTGCACAGCCCCCCAGGACGGGGCAGGGAGATGCACCCAAGGGGGTGTGGCAGAGCCAGGAATCAAGCACAGCTCCCCAGCTCAGCGTCCTGGCCCCACGCTCTTTCTGCCATCAGGCCGCTGCACTGTGGCTGACTGGGGTCCCAGCACCCCCAATGGCCCTGCTGACCCAAGCACCTGGCAGTTCTCATCTCAAGTTTAGTTCCCTGGGCCCCAGCTCTCCGGCTGTCACTGGGTTGACAGAATTTGATTGTTGGGGGTTATGCTATTGAGGGTTATCCTTTTAAATTGTCCCAGACGCAGGAACTGGGGGCGGGGGAGTCAGACACCAGTTCTGTAGTGCCAGATGTTGAAATTCAAAGAGCTGGAGCCGTCTAACCGTGAAACCACACTAAGTAAGTGTCCTTCCAGTGCCGGTCCGTGTGCTTGTCGTGGGGACGATCTCTCTCCTCCGTCTGCGTCTGTGCGTGGAACTCGACGGTCCGCGACAAAAACCGAACCCTTCCGCGCGCTTCGGGAGCCGGGTCTGCAACCTTTTGTCGTTTGCGGACCCCGAAAGCTTTTCGGCTGGAGGTACGGCCCCCTTTGGAAATCGGAGACCTAGTTGGCCCCCAGGTTGAGAACCACTGGGCTGTGGTTACGGATCCCTGGGATGACGGCAGCGGGTCCAGGGGCCACAGGTCTGCAATTGGCTCCGCATCATGGGCCGCAGCGCGTTCGCCCGAAGTGAAGAGTGGTGCCCACGTGCCAACGGACGGGCCCCTCAAGATACGGCCAGGATCTGGCTGGCTTCTGTTGCGTCGCTAAGTGCAGGGTGTGTCTGCGTCCGTCTGTCCCCCCCTGCCGCCCCCGCCCGGGTTGCATGGGGCGCTTCCCTCTCGCGGCTCCCCGCTCCCCTCCCAGCCGGAGAACCCACCTCCTTGCAGCCTCTTGCTGCTCTGCTCCAGGCCAAGGGACGCGGGCTGGGCTTCCATGTGGGGACGTGAGGTCATTTGGATTCCAGTATCACGTGCGGGATCGGAGATGAGGGTCCCCGTCGCGCCGGGCGCTGCACACCCCCTGCCCCCAACCGAGCTCAGGGTCCCCGTCACGCCGGGCACTGCACAAAGGCCCCCCTGAACCAAGCTCAGGGTCCCCAACTCCCCTCCCCCCCCATCGAGCTCAAGGTCCCCGTCACGCTGGGGGCTGCACAGACCCCCCCCCCCGAACTGAGCTCAGGGGCACTGTGCAGTGCCTGGCGCATATGGGGGCTCTGATTTTGGTTGGGGGGGTGTCTCTGTGGCTCCTGTTTTGGGGGGGGAGCCTCCATCTTGGTCAGGGTCTGTGCAGCATCCAGCATGCTCAGATCTCAGCCTGGGGGGGCCCCGCAGTGCCCAGTGGGCCCCCCCCAGGGAATGGTGGGAAGTTGGTGTCTAACGGGAGGGCTGCGGCCCGGCACTCCCAGCTGGTGTCGGCCAGAGCCAGCTGGTCTGTGAGCCCCGAGCGCCACCATGTGCCCGTCGGGGGAACTGCTGGAGGGGGCAGTCGGCAGCGTTCACCTCTGCCTGGCTGGGCTCCGCGCTGGCCGTGGGGCGCGTTTCTCCCTGGCTGGCCCAAAGGAGTGGGGTCCACCACCGAGCACCACCTCCCAGGGACCCTGGAGGGTTGGGCTCCCCGTCATGCCAGGCACTGCACTGGCCCCTGCCCTGAGGCTGGGCCTGGCTGCAGCCCCCCAGCGCCGCCGAGAGGGGAAAGGCCGAGGCTGGGACACCGGACGCCAGGGTTCCATTCCCGGCCCTGCCCCGGATCCCTCTGCCCTCCTCTGAGGGTTAGACTGCGAGCTCCTCGGGGCAGGGCCCGTCGCTCACCGCCGTGCTGTGGGGGCCTGATCTCGGGCTGGGGGAATTTGTATCCCTCACAATGAGGGGGGGACGCTGCGTGGGGGCTTGCGAGCAGGCATCATTAGCTGTGTCCCTGCCCCCCCGCCAATGGATCCTGCTGGCTTTGTGGGGAACATTTGCCATAAGACTTCCCCTGGGGCTGTTTTTAGCCCCAGATGTGCCAGTCACTGTGATCCCTGGAGCGGGGCTGGGGCAAGACCCCTGCCCCCCCCCCCCCCCCCGAGCCCCAACACTGCTGTCAGCCACCGGGGGCCCCAATCATGGGTGAACGGGGGGAGGGAAAGTGTTGGTGCACCGGGACCCTGATCCCGGCTGCTGTGCTAACCGCCAGTGCGGGGTAGCAGTGCCCAGCCCATCAGCCCCCAGCTGGCCAGGTGTCTGTGCAGGGCCATGCCTGTGATGAACAATTGTCAAGGGTTTCCCTGTCCCCCAGGGGGCTAAGCCGAGGGAAGGCCAAGTGCTTCATTCTACCCTGAGAGGCAGCCACCTCTGGGGCGGAGCATCCCCCCTTCATATGCCCGGCCCTGTTGAGATGCAGCCACTCTGAGCTGGAGTGGCCTCAACCCGTGCACTCGGTCCTGCTGAGATGCAGCCGCCTCTGGGGCGGAGCGACCTCCCCACACGCATCCGGCCCCGCTGGGATGCACCCACCCTGGGGCAGAGCTGGCTAGCATCATCCACATTGCAGAGAGGGTCTGAGGCAAATACAGCCCCAACCAGCCAGGAAGCATGCAGCATCGGAGTGCTGGCATTAGGCTCGTCTCGTTAAGGGGAAGGACAAACCTCCTCCCCAAACAGACTCGTGGCCACGTACTGCAAGTCGGAAATTGTCTTTTCCAGGAGGACGCAGGCCCCTGCCTGAGTCTGCCAAGAGCCTGTGCCGATCGCAGTGAGCGGGTGCAGCTGGCCTGGATGTAGCCCACGGCATCCGCCCAGGTGTGCTGATGAGCCGAGCTTCCTCTTTAAAGGGGGAACTGAGCCAGCCATGGTTTGTTCTCTTCTCTGCCAGCTGGGCCCCCTTGGCTTCCGGCCGGTGGCAACTGGCCACGGAGGTGCCCAGAGCAAGGGCTGGGGGCCCGCCTGTGGCTTGGGAGCGCGTCTCTCCCTGCTGGACTTGTCCCCTCTGTCTGATCCCTCTAGGCTGACTGACTGGCTTGCAGTTTGGTGGAGAGTATGGCGCAGAGCCCCTAGAACCCCACACAGGGGCAGATTCTGTGCCTCGGTTTCCCCATCTATAAAAATGGGATCCTGCTGGAGTCACCCCCCGTCCCACATGCTCAAACCCCGCCTCGCGAGTGGGTGACTAAGTTTATGAATTATGCCATGCCCCCAGCCGTAGATCACCTGCCAGTGTGCGTCTCGGGGCTCGGGGCTGATGTGAGAATGCGGCTCTGAGCCTGCTGGCCCTGACCCCCCAGCCCTGGCGTATGGCGAATCCGCAGCGCCGGGCCCGAGGGGCGTTGCTCCGCCTCAGCGTCGCGCCAGGGGCTCCCGTTTCGCCACGGGGTTTCCAGGAAGCGGAGCGGCAGCAGGCGTCTGTTGTTTACCAACATGGGGGGGGGGCACAGTGTTAATTATAGCTTGGAGCAGCGAGACAGTTCCTCTTTTCTCCCTAGCCGCCTCCTCTGCATTTATCTCGGCAGCTGGGTTTGCTGCTGATTTAGGCGGGGAGACCTCAGCAGAAATGAAACACGCCAGAGCCGAGAACGGAGGACTGGAGAATGTGTCCTCGAGGTTACCCTTCACACCGCGTTCTCGTTTGCCCCGCTCCTGCTCGGGGCTGGAAACCTGCGGGGGCCCCGCCTCCTTCATCCGTGGCCAGTTTGCCCCATTTGTTCTTGTGTCAGCATTGTCCTTCAGCTGCAGTAGCGCGTGTCCCTCCCTGAGGTACTTCGGGGAGCCACCAGCCCCCCTCAGCCTGTGTTTTAGGCTCGCTGTCCTCTCAGGAGCTCCATCACCTCTGTTCCTTGGATCAGCCCAGCTGCCACTCCATGGCCAGCAACCCAGCATCCACCCCGTAACGTGTGGCTGGACCTGGCCACGAACCGGGGTTGGTGTCCCGTGGGAAATCCAGCCCACTTGAAGCAGGGCTTGACCTCCGAAACAGATTGACGTGGCCACAGAAATTCTGAAAAATGTCAATTTGGAAATATCCAGTCATTTCAATCTCAGAAAATGGTTACATAAAATAGAATTAACGATATGTAAAACGAAGATATTAAAATGAATATTTTTCTCATATAAGTCTAAACAAAACACATTTACCTTCTCAAGTTGTTTGATATAAAATATTAAATCTATAGATATAAAAATATAACCATGTAAAAATGACTAGTCTACTAATGAAATGTTTTAACCTTATTGAATATTTTGATGCTGTCATGTATTAAGCAGTTATAAAAATATTTAATAGCTGTAAAATAGAACATTACAATTGTAAAGAAAAAGAATTCAAATAAGTCTAAGTGAAACATTTTTGCCTTATCAAATGGTTTTGATCATATAAAATGTTAGATATAAATATTCATAAACATAAACCAGTACTAAAGTTAATCTTCTGATAAGTCTAAAGCCATTTTACCTTAATTTGTCATTTTGTTTAGATTATGTCAAAACAATATAATATAAAATATTGAATGCCCATTTTAACTCTCTAAATAGGTTGATCTTCTCTGAAAGTCTAAATGTACACGTTAAACTAGACACCATTTAGTCACCTAAGTCTAAAGAAAAGGAAATGAACCGGTAGTTTAAACATAGTTACTGTGTAGTTTCATTTTGATGTTCAAATGTTTTATTTCAAATATACCACAATAGAATATATGAAATATAGACTGTACATATAACTATACAATCTAAAAGTTTGAATGAAATGAGTTGAAAAGGCTTTAACCTTATTCAGTAGGTTTGTTTCTATAATGTGAAAACATCATAAATCTTGTAAATAATTGAAATAAAATATGTACAAATAGGAGATCTGAAAGTCTAAACGAAGCAAAATAAGAGTCTAGCACATTTTGACCTTATCGGACTGACGGCTGTTGATGTCAAAACATTTTATACGTGTCCTGTGAAGCTATGGGAGGGTTGCCAGGTTGTCACCTGTGCGTGGGGGGGGGCCTGACGCTTCGAGGGCCCCTGGTGAGTCAGCGTAAAGTGACGGGACAAGCTCCGGGCAGGGCTGAGCACTCGTTGTTCAGACTAATGCCAGGTTCGGGCAGCGCTGCCGTTAGCAGCCTGCAATGGACCAGCTTTAAGTTCTCAGCCATTTTCGGCTCTTTTTAACTTTCCCAGGTATGCCTACGCGACAGCAGGGGCTTGAGCTAGGATAGAAACAGTCTCTGAAGCCTAAACAAAGCGAAATAAAAGAAGACTCCCAAACCTTGCTGGAGCCTTGCGATGTCAAACACAGCATAGAAAAGAGTTCATAGCATCGACAGCATGTTGTTGAATAGAACGTATCCACTGTAATATCTGAAAGTCTTAACTCGGAGAAAGGCAGCGGGCGCCTCCAGCTAGAATCTCCCTGGGTGCTTGGTTTGGACGGCAGAACGTCCTATCGTACAAAACACGCCTATTCTGTGTCGCGGCTGAGTTAGTGATATTACAATCTGTTATTTTGACTGTGTTGAAATGAGAGAGTCCAAATGATTCATTTCAAGGCTTCTCAGTCGAAAACGTCCAGACGTTTCAGTTTGGACTGACCAGTGATTTCCTGCCCGGATCTGTTCTGTCGAAAAACAGGCTAATGAAGCCACGTCCACTCAAGATTTTGGGAATCCGAGTGAGTCCTGAAATCAGCTGCTCTTAGAGATCAGTTCCCCCTTTCTCGTTATAAATCGACACCTTATTTGCTGCCAGTCAGAGGTTCCCGTCCTGCCCTCTGGCTGATAGACCCCTCTGCCGAAAGACGCCTGCCCCGTTCCCTGCTGCTGGACTGAGCTCTGAGTCTGGGCGCAGGCGGGTGAAACAGGAGACACTGGTGGTCCAGGCTTTCCTTCCAGCCGGCTGGGGCCTGCCCAGGCCCATCCTCTGGCTCACTGTTGGGTGTGTAACTGTTGTGGGAGCATCAGCGATCAGGACCCCCTGACATGCTGGGTGCTGCACAGACACCCCCAGACCGAGATCGGGGTCACACCAGCACTGCACAGACACCCGGCCCCCCCCAGACCGAGATCGGGGTCATGCCGGGTGCTGCACAGACACCCCCAGACCGAGATCGGGTCGCACCAGGCAATGCACAGACACCCCCAGACCGAGATCGGGGTTACACCAGGCTACACACACCCCTGGGTGGGCCCAGGAGCCAGGGGGATATTTAAGGGGGAGTTGACTGGGGGTCCTCCCAGATACACCCCCCGGCCTTGACTCGTCTCTTTGATCCCCCCCAGGGAAGAAAAATCTGAGGACCAGAATCTGCAGGGCCTCAAGGACAAGTCCCCAAAGGCCAAAAAGATGAAGAAGGAGAAGCAGAGGGAAGCCGAGCCGGCCGAGGCGGGCAAGGCGGAGACGTCCGAAGGAGCCGGGGCCGCCCCGGCGGCCCCCGAGGCCTCGGCCTCTCCCAAGCAGCGGCGCTCCATCATCCGGGACCGCGGCCCCATGTACGACGACCCCACGCTGCCTGAGGGCTGGACGCGCAAGCTCAAGCAGAGGAAGTCAGGCCGCTCAGCGGGAAAGTACGATGTCTACCTGATCAAGTGAGTGGGGCAGGGGCAGGACTACGTCCCCCAGCATGCACCGGGTCACTGGTGGGGGGAGGGGGACTACAGCTCCCAGCATGCACCGGGTCACTGGTGGGGGGGAGGGGGACTACAGCTCCCAGCGTGCACTGGGTCTCTGGTGGGGGGAGGGAGACTACAGCTCCCAGCGTGCACTGGGTCTCTGGTGGGGGGAGGGGCACTATGGGTCCCAGCATGTACTGGCCTCTAGTGGGGGCGGGGCAGGACTACAGCCCCCAGCATGCAGTGCTGCTTTGAGCAATGTCTGCTGGGACTTACAGTATCACCATGGGGTCCGGTTAAAGACGCCCCTGGAGAGACCCGAGCTCCCAGCCTTGCCCATTGGCTGGCAAAAGACACAAGCGCATGAGGCCTCTGGGACTCTCAATCCCCAAGAGCTGAAGCCAGAGCCCCCTGGATGGTGGGGCCCCCCATGTGTCCCCCACATCTTCTCCAGACTCCCCCAATCCCCTGCTGAGCAGCAGCAGGACAAGCTGGGGGAACTGAGCCCCCAGAGCTGGTGTTCTGGGGGGGCTGTCATCAGCCCCCCTTCCTGTCTCGGGCAGGGTGTGAGGGATCCCCTGCTCACCCACTTCCTTCTGCCCGTTTTGGGGGGGGTGAATCCTATTAACCCTTGTTCTTCTGACCCTGCAGCCCCCAGGGCAAGGCCTTCCGCTCCAAGGTGGAGCTCATCGCCTACTTCGAAAAGGTAGGAGACACCTCTCTGGACCCCAACGATTTCGACTTCACAGTGACAGGTCGGGGCAGCCCCTCGCGGCGAGAGCAGAGGCCCCCCAAGAAGGCCAAAGCTCAGAAGGGCCCCGGGACGGGGCGCGGGCGGGGCAGGCCCAAGGGCAGCGGCTCGGCCCGGCCCAAGGCTGCCGCCTCGGAGGGCGTGCAGGTCAAGCGGGTGATCGAGAAGAGCTCCGGCAAGCTGCTGGTCAAGATGCCGTTCCAGCCGGGGCCGCCAGGGGGCGCCGGTGGGGCGGGGGGCTCGGCCACCACCTCAGCGGCCCCAGGGGCGGGCGGGCGGCGGCCCGGGCGCAAGCGGAAGTTGGAGTCGGACCCCCAGACGCTGCCCAAGAAGCGGGGGCGCAAGCCGGGGGTGGCGGCGGGGCCCGTGGGGCCAGCAGTGGCCGAGGCCAAGAAGAAGGTGGTGAAGGAGCCGTCCTTCCAGGCCGTGCAGGAGACGGTGCTGCCCATCAAGAAGCGCAAGACCCGCGAGGCCGTGGCCCTGGAGGTGGCCCCCCCGCCCCCCGAGCGCAGCCCCAAGGGGCCCCGTCCCGGGCGCCGGAGCAAGGAGAGCAGCCCCAAGGGGCGAGGGGGCCATGCTGCCCCCGCCTCCCCCTCCCCCAGCCGGAAGGAGCCACAGCCGCCCCACCCCCCGCACCAGCCGCCCCCCGAGCCTCTGGCCCGGCCCCCCCCCAGCCCCAAGGACAGCGTGAGCCCCCCCGAGGCGCAGGACTTGAGCAGCAAGGGGCAGCCGGAGAGTGACGGCTGCCCCCAGGAGCCGGCTAAGACTCAGCCGCCCGCCGCGCTCTACAAACACCGAGGGGAAGGGGAGCGCAAAGACGCTGTGTCCACCTCCTCCTCGGCGCCCCCGCCCGCCGCCCTGCCCCGGCCCAGCAGCAGGGACGAGGCCGTGGATACCAGGACGCCGGTCTCGGAGCGTGTCAGCTGACTTTGGGCGGCCCACGGCTAGCGGGATGGACGGACAGACAGACACACACACACACCCCCCCAAGACGAGAGGCAGCTGCTCCCGGGTAGGGCTCCGGCAAAGCACCTCCCCTGCCCCACGGCGCCCCCCTGGCTTCCACCCCCCCCCAGTTCTCCCCCCTCCCCGTTTTTAATACCAAGAAGCACAGTGAGGGGCGTGGAAACCCCCCTCCCCCCCGGGTTGGAAGCCACTTTGCACTTTTTCTATAAGAGAGGGGTGCCCCCCCCAGCTCCTTCCTAGATGCTTTGCTGCGTATACTACTGACCAGGCCAGCTGTTCGGTGGGGCTGCCCCCCCAGCTCCTGAATACCCCCCCCCACCAGGCGGGATGAAGGGGGGGACCGTGTGTGTAGATCCCCCTCTCCCTCTCCAGTGCCATGCAACGTCGTCGTCCGTTCTCCAGTATCGATCCGTGTTCGTTTTAGTAGGGCCCACGTAGTGTGTGTGAGTGAGGGGGAACCAGCCCCTCTCCCCAGCGGGGGCACTCAGAGCCTGTTCCTCCCGCAGGGTGGGGGGGCCGGGACGGAGGGGCCGAGGAACGACAACGTTCTTCCACTTCTTTCTCAACGTTACTAGCTTAGGAAACCATTTGCACTAACCAGCCTTTGGCCGGCCGGGGTGGGGGGTCATGCGTGAAACTACCTGTAACTCTTGGATCGGTACCGGGGGGGCGGGGAGGGCAAAGCCCTGCACATCAGCGGGTTTATAATGGGGCTGGTCTGGGAGGGGGAACTCCAGGGCTCTCCATTCATGGTTGTGCTCTCCCCCAGCCCCAGCTGCCCCCCACCTAGCCCCAGGGGCGTGGCTTGTACTGCCAGGCAGGCAGGAGCAGACGGGAAGGGAAAACCTCGCTGAAAAAAACCCCAAGGAGGGCTGTGCCTTTTTTTTTTTAATGATGGACACAAAGGGTTACAATAAATTCCTCCCCAAGGTGAGTGAAATGGGGAGGGGCCGCTCCCCTCTGCTCAAAGCTTGCGGCCAAGAGAGAAATACACCAGAGGCTCAGTTCTGTTCTGTTCATGGCAATGCGGTACGACTCCACCAGATAGGAACCCAGCCCTGCCCCATTACAATCAGGAGTGACTCTGCATTGACTGCAGGGGAACAAAAATCAGAATCCAGCTCTGTACCCGTTGCAATTGGGAGTGACTGTGGATTGACTGCAGGGGAGCTGAGATCAGAACGCAGCCCTGGCCCATTGCAATCAGGAGTGACCCTGCATTGACCGCAGGGGAGCTAAAATCAGAATCCAGCCCTGTCCCTATTGCAATTGGGAGTGACTCCAGATTGATCACAGAGAGCTAAGATTAGAATCTGGCCCTGCCCTCTTTACAATCAAGGGTGACTCCGGACTGGGAGCTGAGATCAAAATCTGGCCCTGCCCTCAGTGCAATCGAGGTGACTCCAGATTAACCCCAGTGGTAGCTAAAATAAGAATTGAGCCCTGCTCATTGCAATCAGGAGTGACTCCGGATTGACCGTGGTGGAGACTAAAATCAGATCCGTCCCAGCCCCATTGCCAATGGGTGACTCTGGATCCACTCTCAGAATCCACTCCAGAGAGTAACTAAAACTTCCTCCTGTGTCTCCCCTTCTGCTCGCTGAGCTGGGTCCCAGTTTCCCACCAAGGCTTTTCCAGGGGCGGCCAGACCTGACCCGGGGAGAGGCACCCCTAGTTTGGATTTAAAAAAAAATCCCTCAAAACCCAGCAGAAAAAGGCCTAATTTCCGTGGTGTCCCCCAGTGCCTGGCTGCCCCCAGATCCTGGGGGCGGGGGGTCCCATGCACCACACCCAGGTCCCATGCTAGGGCTGGCCGGAGGCTTTGATGTGCTTGGTGGGTGGAAAGGGAGCCTCCTGGGTGACCTGCCTCCCCGGGGGAGGGATCCAGTGACACGGGGGGGAAGCTTGGCCCCATGGCGGGACTGGGATGTGTTAATTAGTCCTGCCCCCAGCTCGGCCCCCTGCCTGCTGCTGTCTCGAGCCCCGGTTCACACATGCTGGGGGGGGCCCGGCCCAGCCCAGCCCGCCATGCCCTGTTTGTAGCACTTTACCCTCCCCAGCAGCACTCGCTCACAGGGTGGGGGAATCCGGCCCCCTAGAGGGGTGAGCCCGGGGCAGCTCCCTGCCAGGGCTGATCAGCTGATCACGGGCTGGAAGGGGCCACGGGAGTCTAGGCAGCCCCTTTGCACAGAGTGATTTGGCTGGGGGACGGGCAAGGCTTTGCCCTGGTCTGGGGCAGCCCTCCCCACACAGTCCAGCCCCGGGCCTGCCCATGGAAGCAGTAGGGCTGGGACAGAACGGAAGCCCCAAGGTACCTTAGCACGGAAGTGGGGTGGTTTTATTGCAGGGCATCCTAAGCCTGGCAGGAACAGTGCCCCCGTCCTTCCGCGGTGAGCCAGGTTTCCAAGCAGCCGCCAGCAGAGCCTAGCAATCTGAGCTGTTCTGCTCGGCTTGCCCAGGGCTGGTACGGACACCGGGGAGCGGGGGGTCACTCCACCACCCCATCCAGTGCAAATGGGGCTGGATTCGGCTGTCTAGACATCTGGGGCAAAACCTGGATTCTGCCTCCTTGGAACCCTGGCTCCAAATCCCCTTTCCTGGCAGCCCTCCCTGCCCTGCAGCTGGCCAGCGGCTTGAGGAGGAGATCAGTACTTTTGCACTTTAAGGAGGGGGCCTGGCTAGTCACTGAATGTCTCTTTATTTTTGCTTAGGTTTCCCTTCCCCTAACAACAAGGGTCTAGCGATTTATCTGAGTGGCACCAGCTGGGGGGGGGCGAGGGATCTTACACCCACCATGATGAAACGTCACATCTGCCGGTTGGCATCTGAGCCACGGTAGGGCCAGATCAGAATGTTCCCTGCGTTAGAAACTTGGGGAACCCCACCCTCTGGCTGTAAAATTTGGAGCAGCCGGTAGCCTGTATCCCCCTGGACATCCCCCTTTTCCCAGCCTGTCATGTGCAAAAAAAACCAAGGATTGGTGGTGGAAGGGCGATTTCATTGGGACCCCCAAGAACAGGAAGCCAAAGGGGGCAGTGCTTGGATGGTATTTTCACCCCATTCTTGTTCCTACATGGCCAGCTCAGCTGTTATATCCCCAAACCCTCCCCAGTGAAGACTCTGAGCGAGCCAAACTCCAGAAGCCCCGTTTCCCACCCCCATGCTAGCTTTGCCACTCAGCCCACCCCCACGTGAAATTGCTCCCTGCCATCAGCTGATACCACCTGGAGTTTAACGGGAGACCAAACGGTTGGGCTTGGTTTCTCTTTTCAAGGTGGGGGGACTTGATTTCCTTCTGGTTTTCTGATTTATTTTTAAACGCACCCCCATAACACCCCAAAGTGTCAGCTTTTTATATACCTACCTGTATATTGCATTATAAATCGGTGGGGATTGAATTGCTTTTCTTTGCTTTGCTTTGCTTTTCTTTTCGTTCCTCTCTTTCTGCTTGTGACTGACAACAGCGACTGAGGGGGATTTTAAAAATTCCCCCCAAAGCACCTGGCTGGGGGGGGGAGCGCAATCTCCCTCTTGCTTCTTTTACAGTATCCCTGCTACTTACTAGCACAGGGTAAGGGACAATAAACAGACCCTTCCAACCTGCCTGGCAGTAGCTTTCTCTGTGACCAGAGCTGTGATCTTAGTGTTTCTGGTTCTCTCTCTAAAGGGACCCCCACCCCAGCTCCAGAGTGGAGGGGCGAAGGGGGCAGCTAATGCTCTAGGGGGTGGGGTGGGTTTTTTGCACTCCTCTGCTTGTGTTTCAACTCCTGAATGTCTCTGATCCTGGCTGGGGGGGTGCCCTTGGAAGCATCCATAGCAATGAGTAGACCGCTCGGATCCTGGCTGCTGTGGGCCGGGAAGTCCCATAGTGGCAGAATCGGGACCCCAATGGGTTCAGGATCAGACCCTCCATTGCTCTCTCTCCAACCCTGTGTGCATCTTGGGTGAGCCAAACTGCCCTGCGTGCATCGCTGCTTCCTCTTCGGACGCTCGGTCAACCGTAGAACAGCGCGTCTCCGGCTGGCGTCGAGTGGGCATGACTCTGCCTGCTGGCCACCCGGCCCTTCGCCATCGCAATGGAGCACATGAGCACTTTGAGCAGCCACGTGGCCAACTGGCGTAGACGGGACTGATTCCTTAGGCAGTGCACACATACCCGCTGGGTGACGTAACTGGAGGTCCCTCTGGAGCTAGGAAGACCTGGTCTTTGTGTTCCTCAATATTTCCCCACTGACGGGAGCAGGGTGTTGTGGCCACAATGGCTTGCAATCTGGGGCTATACTTAAAGACCATTCTGGCTCCCGCCCTTTCATTTAAGTTAGCAATAGCCGCTCGGGAAGTAGCAGTTTTGAATTGCTGTTCTTCCAAAAGACGAGTAGCCCGAGCGTTCAACTTCCAAGGGGAGGGGGCGGGAAGATCCCGAAGTGTCCAGATGCTTCCACCACAGTTGTCCTCCTGCCCTCTTCCAGATCCAACCCCCCCCCACCCACTTCCCGCTCCCCAACCCTTGGGCTGGAATTTCACCCTGGATGGGAATAGAGGAGATGCCGTGGGATTCCTCCACCACCCACACGCAATCTGTTGAGTGCAAAAAATTAAATACATTGGTAAACTTCTCGCCCTCCTGAGGGTCAGGGGCCGCATCCTGTTTCCTCTGCTTCCGTCAGACAACATCTTTCCGCTTTCAAGACTCAGTAGTGATTGTCATATGACCAAATATTACCAGGACTGTTAATCAGTATATGCTGAGTGCTTGCCCTTTGTATACAGATGTAAACTCCCCTGTGTATATCCGACTCTTTCTAGCAAGAGGATGTTTTGTTACTTTTTTTGCCTTTTTGGTTTTAAACAAGTTGTTCTTTTATCTTGTTGAAAATTCCAGAGAGAGAGAGACACAGAGAATTGGGATTTTGGTTTACTTTTAGTTTTCCCTGCCTCTGCTAGTCGTTTCTTGGGGGGGGGGAACAAAACCCGTGGTGTTTCGAGACTTTATATTTGTGTGTCATTTCTTTTAGTCTTGCCCAGTCGAGTTTAAAAAAAAAAATGAGAGAGAGGAATGTCGGTGAAGTCTCCTGTGTTTCCTGGTTTCCTTTTGCGATGGTCTGCAGGTCTGTGTTGTGAACGTTCCTGGAAAGTAATTGTCCCAAACACACGTTTCCACCATGATGCTTTAAAAAAGAAAATCAGAGAGCCCCTGAGAGCTTCCAATTTAAATATGTTTTGCTCCCACTTGCAACAAAAATCTACACCCTTACTTGCTCTTGAAGTGCAAATGGAGGCCTGCCTAGTTCCCTGAGGTACTTACCATTAGATACTTATCTGCTGCCAAGTCCGGACAGTAGACACCTCTTGGATCTAATGGCCAAAGGCAGAACAAGATGGGGTGCCTGGGAGTTGATGCTCGCCATGGGCCAGGTGGGCATGAGGTGCAGACTTTTAACAAGGGAGTCGACCACTCAGACAGACAGGTTACACAGTGTCCAGCACATGCCATATTCAGTCACAGTTGTGTTCCTTTTTCTAATTGTTCTATTTGGGATGGAGGAACTGCCAGGGTGAGTCTCCAGCCTTGGGCAGAGTTTCAGCATCTTCTGGCCATGACACAGACTCATAGATGATTAGGGTTGGAAGGGGCCTCAGGAGGTTCTAGTCCAACCCCCTGCTCATGGCAGGACTAACACCAACTAAATCATCCCAGCCAGGGCTTGGTCCAGCCGGGCCTTAAAAACCTCTAAGGATGAAGATTCCACCACCTCCCTAGGTAACCCATTCCAGGGCTTCACCACCCTCCTGATGAAATAGTGCTTCCTAATATCCAACCTAGACCTCCCCCACTGCAACTTGAGACCATTGCTCCTTGTTCTGTCATCTGCCATCACTGAGACCAGCCGAGCTCCATCCTCTTTGGAACCCCCCTTCAGGTAGTTGAAAGCAGCTATCAAATCCCCCCTCACTCTTCTCTTCCGCAGACTAAACAAGCCCAGTTCCCTCAGCCTCTCCTCATAAGTCGTGTGCCCCAGCCCCCTGATCATTTTCGTTGCCCTTCGCTGGACTCTCTCCAATTGTCCACATCCTTTCTGTAGTGGGGGCCCCAAAACGGGACACCGTACTCCAGGTGTGGCCTCACCAGTGTTGAATAGAGGGGGACGATCACATCCCTCGATCTGCTGGCAATGCCCCTACTAATGCAGCCCAGTATGCCATTAGCCTCCTTGGCAACACAGGCACACCGCGACTCCTATCCAGCTCCTCTCCACTGTAATCCCCAGGTCCTTTTCTGCAGAACTGCTGCCTAGCCGATCGGTCTGCAGCCTGTAGCGCTGCATGGGATTCTTCCGTCCTAAGTGCAGGACTCTGCACTTGTCCTTGTTGAACCTCATCAGATTTCTTTTAGACCAATGCTCCAATTTGTCTAGGTCACTCTGGACCCTATCCCTACCCTCCAGTGTATCTACCTCTCCCCCCAACTTAGTGTCATCTGTGAACTTGCTGAGGGTGCAATCCACACCATCCTCCAGATCATTAATGAAGATGTTGAACAAAACCGGCCTGAGGACTGACCCTTGGGGCACTCTGCTCGACACCAGCTGCCAACTAGACATTGAACTGTTGATCACTACCCGTTGAGCCCGACGATCTAGCCAGTTTTCTATGTAGGATTTGAAACCAAGCAATGATTACATCTTTAACAAATCCCACGTCAAAGTGAAGAGCTGGAATAAAAACAATTACCATTACAGAGAGCCAGTCAGCTATAAAATCTATGGCCCCCCGGTAGCATTTCCATCGCTCTGTCGAGAAAGCAATGCCAATTGACGTCTGCTGGGGAATCTGGGCTCATTGACCCAATGGAGCTGCACCAAGGCTGATCAGAACCCCAACCTGGGAGGATCAAGCCAACAGCCCCTTAAATAATTTGCCAGGCAGTTGACAAAGCTGGTTGTATCATTCATTTTGTGGGTGTCTTGTTCATAGATTCCCAGGCCAGAACCTCCCTGAATGAATTCCTGTTTGAATGAGAGCATGGGTTGGTTTGACAGCAGGTGGAAAGAGAGAAACCTGGGGTTATTTAAAAAACCAGGAACATTGTGAAGCTGCTACCAATGGCTGGGGCAAACCCTTTGGCAACATGGACTAACTTTTGAGTGGACAGCACCCCCAAATTTGGATGAGAAACCAAGGGGAAAAAGCCAACAGCCCCTGATTTAATTTTAACTCCATCTTAAAGTGAATCCTAGAAGCTTTAATCTCTCCCATCCCCGCAATGCAAAGGTTGGTTTACACACAAGAAGAAATTGTAAAAAAAAAAAAAATAAAAAAAATAAAAAAAGAATAAAAACATGGATTTTGCTATCAGAGTTCTGGGAGAATTTGTAACTTTTCAAGGATTCAAATGAAAGACGACTCCAGAAGGTGGAGCTACACCCCGTTCCGATTACCTGCGCTCGGTCATGGCCACGCTACACAAGCTTGATGCTGAGTCGGATGGATCCCAGACTTGTGCCATTTTCAAGGGTCTATTTTAAAGTAAATGACTTCTGATCTTATCAGGTGAACTAACAAGGAAAGGTGACTCTCTTCCACAGTTGGCATCTTCATGGGCATAGCTAGGGGTAGACTTGGTCCCATGGCAAAGGAATCCGATGGATCCTGGATCTGAATCCCATAATGGCAATAAAAAAGGATCCGGTGAGATTCCCAACTCATATCCCGTCACCGAGGGGAAACCTGGCTTGTTACATGAGCACCGGCCAAAACAGTTTTGTTAGCAACGTACTGGAATTGAATTAATGCTAAATAGCAGCTGATTGGGGCACAGCTAGGGAATTTGACTCAAGAAGATGTCTTAAATCTTAAGCATCAGATTATTAATTCCAGGCAGAAGGGGGAGCCTCTTGGCTGATCTGAAGAGGTGTTCTGCTTGAGGATTGGTTTGGAAGTAACCTATTATTTCTTCCTTTTTAAAAATCTATTTTGTTCCAAACCCATCTTAATCGTATATATTACATATCTATATTTTCAATTCTCTGCATCTGTTGGTTGCATATTTGGGACAATTGCTTTACAAAAAGACCCCAAAGTAGATTGTTTTCCTGAAATAAATCTTGGACACATTGTTCTTTTCTAGTTTTTTGTGTACAGCCAAAACGTCTGAAAGCACTGACTCTATTTAAAACGAGAGATTTAAAAAAAGAAAAAAAAAAGCAATTTATTAAAGGAAAAATTTGTATCATTTCAGTTAAAAAAAAGCGAAAACAACAAAATCCATCTGAATGTACATGTATATGTTTCAAAGAAGTCCACACAGATTAATCATTGTACCTTATTTATTATATAAAAGAGTTTGCCTTATAAATTTACAAGAAAAACAAAAAACCCTACAAATGTCTATTCTTTTTGAGTGTCTTTGTGTTGTTTAAGCCTTGGCAATTGGAAAGCAGCCGCCACAACGCTCTGCACGGACTTTTGGTTTTCAGACTCAAACTCTTTATCCATGTGAACCCAAGGCAGAGATCTTTTTGATTTTCAAAATCTCTCTCTTTATCGATGTAAAATCAGGTCCAAACTCAACTCAAGTACTCAGCATACGTTATCTCAGTGCTATAGTTTGCATCTCCTTGTTGGTAAGTACTGTACTCTGTGCTAGAATTGATCTATAAATCTGTGTCAATTTAACCCAAGGTTTGTTTGAGCTCGTTCATTATACAGGCAAGTCTGTCCCCCGTCCTCGGTGCAGGGATGCAGATCGCTTGGGGATGGAGCAGCGTAGCAGACGGGGTGACTGGGCCTTCCTGATTGCTTCTCTAACGACAAGACAGCTCCGAGGGAACTGGCCCCCAGTGACCCCTTCTGAGGATGGAGGGCAAACTGGAGTCTCAGCTGAACAGGCTGTGGAGGGTGCGTCTACACTGCACCTGGGACTGAACCGCTCAGCCCATGTCGACAGACTCATGCTAGCTCGGGTCAAGCTAGCGGGGCCCAAAGAGCAGAATGGGGCTTGAGCTGAGCTAGCATGAGTCTGGCTTCCTGAGCTGGGAGGCTCCCCCAGCTGCAGTGTAGACGTACCCTGAGTGCTCTTCCTACAGTGAGATTTGGATCTCAGCTCCCCCGGGGCCATACCACAGTCACCCCTGATAGCAGAGGGGCAGGGCTGGATTCTGATCTCAGCGACCCTGGGTCAATCCAGAGTCACCCCTGATTGCAGTGGGGTCAGAGACTGAAGAATCAGGGGCCCACGGGGGGCAGCATGAATGAATCAACCTAGGCTGCCAGTCGGTCCCAGTCCCAGCAGCTGGCGAGAGGGCTTTGTTGAATCCGGAGTACCAATGTAGGAACTGTGAAGGGCTGTAGGACTACCCCTAGAACCCAGGAGTCCGGGCTCCCTGCCCTCCAACCCACTCCCCTCCCAGAGCCAGAGGGAAAACCCAGGAATCCTGGCTCCTAGTCTCTCTTGCTCCAACCCACCGGACCTTGCTCCCCTCCCAGAGCCAGAGAGAGAACCCAGGTGTCCTGGCTCCCAGCCCTCCCTGCTCTGACCCATTAGACCCCACTCCCCTCCCAGAGCTGGGGAGAGAGACTGGAACTAGGAATGGGACCCAGGTATCCGGGATGGCAGCAAAACCTGGGGATCCATGCAGCCAAGGCATCCTTCAGGCCATGTGTCATTGTGACATCATAATGGCCTGCTGACATCACGGAGAGGGGGATGGGCCACGCCCCCTTCCCATAAATCCTCCTCCACTGCTCTCAGCCTCCCTCCCCACAGCTACTGTCTCCAAACCCCCCCATCACCCTGCCCCATTGCTCCCCACAGACCCCACCCCAAACCCCCCTCCCCACAACCAGCTTCTCCCTGTAATCCCCCTGCCCTGCCTCCTCCCCCAATCCCTCCCCACAGACCCCGCCCCAAACCCCCCTCCTCACAGACACTGCCCCATAGCCTTGCCCCATTCCTCCCCACAACCAGTTTCTCCCTGTAATCCCCCTGCCCTGCCTCCTCCCCCAATCCCTCCCCACAGACCCCACCCCAAACCCCCCTCCTCACAGACACTGCCCCAGCCCTGCCCCATTCCTCCCCACAACCAGCTTCTCCCTACAGTCCCCCCTGCCCTGCCTCCTCCCCCCATCCCTCCCCACAGACACCGCCCCAAACCCCCCTCCTCACAGACACTGCCCCAGCCCTGCCCCATTCCTCCCCACAACCAGCTTCTCCCTACAGTCCCCCTGCCCTGCCTCCTCCCCCCATCCCTCCTCACAGACACTGCCCCATAGCCCTGCCTCATTCCTCCCCACAACCAGCTTCTCCCTACAGTCCCCCTGCCCTGCCTCCTCCCCCCAACCCGCCCCACAGACCCCGCCCCAAACCCCCCTCCTCACAGACACTGCCCCAGCCCTGCCCCATAGCCCTGCCCCGTTCCTCCCCACAACCAGCTTCTCCCTACAATCCCCCTGCCCTGCCTCCTCCCCCAACCCCCGCCCCCAAACACCACCCCACCTCTCCCCACGGCCCCGCCCCAACCCCTCCTATTACTCCGCCCCCACTTGTAGCCCCTCCCCTTTCATAGCCCGTCCGCGGAGCGCTTTTTGCAGAGCCACGGACTCATGCCACACTCAAGATGGCGGAGCCACACACGTTCAGCTGGTTGTACGTAGTGGGGAAGCAGCCACACTCAAAATGGCGACGTGCCACCAACCCTGCACACCCAATATGGCGGCGCCACCATCAACGCAATGGGCCTGGCTGGAGACTCCGCCGCACTCAACATGGCGGCAAATCGCTCTTTGCGTAGAATTTTCCACTCCCAAGATGGCGTAGAGAAGCGGCCGGTCTCCGCTGCACGCATGCGCAATCGGCCGTTAAACGTTCTGTCTTAAAGGGGAAGTGCCCGGCGACTGGGGCATGGCCGGGACCGGCTCCGGCTCCGGCTCCGGGCGGTTCCTCTACGAGCTCCCGGCCTGGCTGGTCTGCGGCCTCTGCCGCCTGATGGACGCGCTGGACCGGGCGGACTGGGAGCGCTTCGGTACGGGGGCCCTGGGGTGCCCCTGAGTGGGAGAGGCTGGGGTACCCTGGCAGGGGAGGGGGGTCCTGGGGTGTGCTGGGGGCCAGGGATGGGGGGGCCCTGGCCCGCACTGGAGGGCATCGACGGAGGGAATGGGGGGGGTGGGCCGCACTGGGGGGGAGGGGGCACCGAGGGAGGGACGGGGGGGCTGGGCCGCACTGGAGGGGAGGGGGGCACCGACGGAGGGATGGGGGGGGCTGGGCCCCACTGGGGGGGAGGGGGGCACCGAGAGAGGGAATGGGGGGGCTGGGCCGCACTGGGGGAGAGGGGGCACCGAGAGAGGGAATGGGGGGCTGGGCCGCACTGGGGGAGAGGGGGTACCGAGAGAGGGAATGGGGGACTGGGCCGCACTGGGGGGGAGGGGGGACCGAGGGAGGGACCGGGGGGGTCGGGGCTGGGCCGCACTGGAGGGGAGGGGGCACCGAGGGAGGAACGGGGGGGGGGCTGGGCCGCACTGGAGGGGAGGGGGCACCGAGGGAGGGACCGGGGGGGCTGGGCCGCTGGGGGGGAGGGGGCACCGAGAGAGGGAATGGGGGGGTGGGCCGCACTGGGGGGGGAAGGGGAACTGAGGGAGGGACGGGGGGGCTGGGCTGCACTGGGGGGGAGGGGGCACCGAGAGAGGGAATGGGGGGGCTGGGCCGCACTGGGGGGGAGGGGGGACCGAGGGAGGGACCGGGGGGGCGGGGCTGGGCCACACTGGAGGGGAGGGGGCACCGACAGAGGGATGGGGGGGCTGGGCCCCACTGGGGGGAAGGGGGGCACCCGAGAGAGGGAATGAGGGGGTGGGCCGCACTGCGGGGGAGGGGGGACCGAGGAAGGAACCCGGGGGGGCTGGGCTGCACTGGGGGGGAGGGGGGACCGAGGGAGGGAATGGGGGGGCTGGGCCGCACTGGGGGGGAGGGGGCACCGAGAGAGGGAATGGGGGGGCTGGGCCGCACTGGGGGGGAGGGGGGCACCGAGGGAGGGAATGCGGGGGTGGGCCGCACTGGGGGGAAAGGGGGGACCGAGGGAGGAACCCGGGGGGGGTGGGCCGCACTGGGGGGAGGGGGCACCGAGGGAGGAACCCGGGGGGGCTGGGCCGCACTGGGGGGAGGGGGCACCGAGGGAGGAACCCGGGGGGGGCTGGGCCGCACTGGGGGGAGGGGGCACCGAGGGAGGAACCCGGGGGGGGCTGGGCCGCACTGGGGGGAGGGGGCACCGAGGGAGGAACCCGGGGGGGGCTGGGCCGCACTGGGGGGAGGGGGCACCGAGGGAGGAACCCGGGGGGGGGCTGGGCCGCACTGGGGGGGAGGGGGCACCGAGGGAGGAACCCGGGGGGGGCTGGGCCGCACTGGGGGGAGGGGGCACCGAGGGAGGAACCCGGGGGGGGCTGGGCCGCACTGGGGGGAGGGGGGCACCGAGGGAGGAACCCGGGGGGGGCTGGGCCGCACTGGGGGGAGG
Source organism: Eretmochelys imbricata (assembly GCF_965152235.1). Classification (NCBI taxonomy): domain Eukaryota; kingdom Metazoa; phylum Chordata; order Testudines; family Cheloniidae; genus Eretmochelys; species Eretmochelys imbricata. The sequence continues at coordinate 17,060,620 of NC_135594.1, read as the reverse complement.
GGGCACCGAGGGAGGAACCCGGGGGGGGCTGGGCCGCTGACACCTGCCCCTCCCCGCAGCCTCGCGGATCGCGCGGGACCAGGTGGAGCTGCGTCTGTGCGAGGGGACGGACGGACGGACCCAGCGGCTGCTCTGGGCCTGGACGAACCGAAACGCCCGGGTCGGGGAGCTGCTGGCGCTGCTGGACGAGCTGGAGCTGTACCGGGCCCGCGACCTGCTGGCCAGCTGTGAGCGCCCCACGGCCGCCCCACGGCCCTGCCCCCCCGGTGCCCCTCGCTCCCGACCCGCAGCCCCCACAGCCCCCGTCAGCCCGGCCCTGCCCCCCCCCCGGTGCCCCTCGCTCCCGACCCGCAGCCCCCTGCCCCCACCGGCCGCCCCACGGCCCCCGTCAGCCCGGCCCTGCCCCCCCGGTGCCCCTCGCTCCCGACCCGCAGCCCCCTGCCCCCACCGGCCGCCCCACGGCCCCCGTCAGCCCGGCCCTGCCCCCCCGGTGCCCCTCGCTCCGCTCCCGACCCGCAGCCCCTGCCCCCACCGGCCGCCCCACGGCCCCCGTCAGCCCGGCCCTGCCCCCCCGGTGCCCCTTGCTCCCGACCCGCAGCCCCCACAGCCCCGTCAGCCCGGCCTGCCCCCCCCGGTGCCCCTCGCTCCCGACCCGCAGCCCCCACAGCCCCCGTCAGCCCGGCCCTGCCCCCCCCGGTGCCCCTCGCTCCCGACCCGCAGCCCCCACAGCCCCCGTCAGCCCGGCCCTGCCCCCCCGGTGCCCCTCGCTCCCGACCCGCAGCCCCCCTGCCCCCACCGGCCGCCCCACGGCCCCCGTCAGCCCGGCCCTGCCCCCCCGGTGCCCCTCGCTCCCGACCCGCAGCCCCCACAGCCCCCGTCAGCCCGGCCCTGCGCCCCCCGGTGCCCCTCGCTCCCGACCCGCAGCCCCCTGCCCCCACCGGCCGCCCCACGGCCCCCGTCAGCCCGGCCCTGCCCCCCCGGTGCCCCTCGCTCCCGACCCGCAGCCCCCTGCCCCCACGGCCGCCCCACGGCCCCCGTCAGCCCGGCCCTGCCCCCCCCGGTGCCCCTCGCTCCCGACCCAGCCCGCAGCCCCCACAGCCCTGTCAGCCCGCCCTGCCCCCCCGGTGCCCCTCGCTCCCGACCCGCAGCCCCCTGCCCCCACCGGCCGCCCCACGGCCCCCGTCAGCCCGGCCCTGCCCCCCCGGTGCCCCTCGCTCCCGACCCGCAGCCCCCACAGCCCCCGTCAGCCCGGCCCTGCCCCCCACGGTGCCCCTCGCTCCCGACCCGCAGCCCCCTCCCCCACGGCCGCCCCACGGCCCCCGTCAGCCCGGCCCTGCCCCCCCGGTGCCCCTCGCTCCCGACCCGCAGCCCCCACAGCCCCCGTCAGCCCGGCCCTGCCCCCCCCGGTGCCCCTCGCTCCCGACCCGCAGCCCCCTGCCCCCACGGCCGCCCCACGGCCCCCGTCAGTCCGGCCCTGCCCCCCCCGGTGCCCCGCGCTCCCGACCCGCAGCCCCCTGCCCCCACGGCCGCCCCACGGCCCCCGTCAGTCCGGCCCTGCCCCCCCCGGTGCCCCGCGCTCCCGACCCGCAGCCCCCTGCCCCACGGCCGCCCCACGGCCCCCGTCAGCCCGGCCCTGCCCCCCCGGTGCCCCTCGCTCCCGACCCGCAGCCCCCTGCCCCCACGGCCGCCCCACGGCCCCTGTCAGCCCGGCCCTGCCCCCCCGGTGCCCCTCGCTCCCGACCCGCAGCCCCCTGCCCCCACGGCCGGCCCCCGTCAGCCCGGCCCTGCCCCCCCGGTGCCCCTCGCTGCCGACCCGCAGCCCCCTGCCCCCACGGCCGCCCCACGGCCCCCGTCAGCCCGGCCCTGCCCCCCCGGTGCCCCTCGCTCCCGACCCGCAGCCCCCTGCACCCACGGCCGCCCCACGGCCCCCGTCAGCCAGGCCCTGCCGGCCCAGCCCTGCCCCCCCAGCTCTGCCGGTGCCCCTCACTCCCGAGCCACAGCCCCCTGCCCCCACGGCCGCCCCACGGCCCCTGTCAGCCCGGCCCTGCCCCCCCAGCTCTGCCGGTGCCCCTCACTCCCGAGCCACAGCCCCCTGCCCCCACGGCCGCCCCACGGCCGCCGTCAGCACGGCCCTGCCCCCCA
>NC_135594.1:16964416-17058278 GCF_965152235.1 Eretmochelys imbricata | reverse complement strand
CTGGGAGCCCGGACTCCTGGGTTCTCATCCTGGCTCCGCCTGTCCCCCTAGGTGTATGAGGACCTAGAGCGGCTACAGAAGTCGCTGCCCTGGGATCCCCCCTCAATCCCCCAGGGGGACTCGCTCCCCAGGGCCCCGGAGCTGCTCCCCAACCAGCCTGTGGAGAGCGACGAGAGCCTGTCGGAGGAGGGGGGCAGCTGGTTGGGTGAGTCCTGTCCTTGTGGGGTGACTTCTGACCCCACTGTCCTCCCCAAAGTGCCCTTTGACCCCTGTCCCAGACCTCTCGGGTCTGCTCTCGCTGGGGGCCCCTGGGACTGCAACCTTGAGCCCCCAGCAGCCTGGCTCTGCTGTGGGCCCCTCGGGGTGTCCCCTCCTCTGGGCTCCGGGGCCCCCACCCGGTGGAAAAGGGACCCTGGTGGCTCCGGTTGTGGCTCCATGCGCCCCCCGGGGGCAGCCAGCAGGCGCCTGCAGCCCTGAGGTGCTTGGCGGCCAGGGAGGCTCCCTGCGCTGCCTCCACCCCCAGTGCCGGCTCCACAGTTCCCATTGGCTGGGAACCGTGACCAATGGGAGCTGCGGGCACGAGGGCAGCACAGAGCCACGGTGAGCGCTGCTGGAACCCCGAACCGCTCATCCCTGGCTGGAGCCCTCCCCCTCCACACCCCAAACCCCAGCCGAGAGCCCCCTCCTGGAGCCTGCAACCCCCCAACCCCCCAGCCCCAGCCCCTTGAGGGAGGGAGGGAGGGGGAGGGGCCTCTGAGGCACCCCGCCCGCCCAATCGGGAGGACTCACCAGGGTCACACTGCACATCTGACCCCAGCTGGGCCTGTCTTGGTCCCCAGGGGCTCCAGCTCCTCCCCCAACCGCCCTTCCCCCCGCCCCCCACCGGAACTGGTCGCCAGGCCCCTCAGGCCCTTGCCCCCTGGCCAGAAGCGGCTGCTCCTGAGCTGGGGGTCCTCCTGGGCACCAGTCTCTGGGTCCCCTGTCTCCAGGCCAGTATCTGGGGTCCTGGCTGCCAGGTGAGGTCACACCTAGTCCCCTGCAGCAACAAACGCCCCTCCCACTCCCTCATTGCACATGGGGAAACTGAGGCACAGTGTTCTCTGCTGCCCCCATGTTTGCTCCTGCTGGACCCTGGCCTGGGTGACCTTTGACTCCAGCTGACATGGCCCTTTACCCCATGCTTGCTGTAACCTCTGACCCCTCAGTCTGGTGACTTTTGACCCAGGCAGGGTGCCTTGACCTCTGCTCTCTCTGCAGGTGTTGCCCCGTCCCTGCACCCCCAGATTCACATCAACCCGGCCCGGCAGCGCATCATGGAGCGGCTGGCGCTGTACCAGCAGGGGGCGCTGGACAGCCTGGGGGTGCTGGCCTCCGAGCTCCCGGCAGGTAACCCCACTCCTCCCAGCAGCCCCTGGGCGCGGGGGGGGTGGGGGCTGACATAAAACTCCCCCCTCTAGCTCCTTTCCCCCGAGGGCGGTTCTTTCCGTGCCTGGGAGGCCCCGGGTGGGGGGGGGGAGGTCTCTGTCCCCCGCAATGGCTCTGACCCCTCTCCCCTCCCCTGCAGGCTCGGCCCCCCGCCTGCCCGAGGAGAGTGATGATTTTGAGCCCTGAGAAGGATGGACAGATATGGAAGGATGAAGTTCTCAGCGATGCGGGGGCAAGCCCCACCCCGAAACGCACCTCCAGGCTGCTAGAACCCCCCCTTGATCCAGGGACCCAGGCGTCTGGGGAGGTGACTTTGAATGGAGGGGCAGACGCTCCCCTCCCCTCCCCTCCCCTCCAGCGGGCATGGGGCCCAGGCAGCCGAGAAGGCGCCTTTGAACTGCAGGGGAGGTGGCACCTGGGTACTTAGTGGCTCGTGCCCACCCCCCACCACGCGGCTCCCCCTTGCTCCATGGGACCCAGGTGTCTGGGGCGCAAAGATGCCCCACAAGCTCCCACCTGTGAAGGTTCACGTTTCCTGGAGCCCCACGGCTTGCTTCCTGGGGGTGGGGGGTCACAGAACCGTCCCTGGAAAAATAAAACATTTTATATATTTTTAGTCTGTGCTGGGGGGGCCATTTATAGGGGGACCCCTCACCGGCTGCTGGCTACCTATCTGCTGGGGTGCAGCCTGTCTAGGCAGCCCCCCCGTGCCCGGCCAGAGCATCCACTACTAAGCCCCAGGACCTGCTCCCAGCACAGCATCCCCTTCAGTAAGCCACGGGCAGAAATCTTCCACGCCCGTCTCTTTATTCTGCTTGGACGCCGTCCCCCAGCCGCCGGGGGAGGATGCCCGCTGTCCTGGCCCCAGGGGCGGGGCAGGGCGGGCAGGGACTGCAGGGCCAGGGCGGGCCGGGGCCTTGGCCCCTTCCCAGGCGCGGGGGAATTGCAGCCCGTCACACCCCTTGGACCAGAAGTGGCCGCTGGGTCTCCGGAAGGGGGCAGCCAGGCACCTCCCAGCTGCAGGCGGCGAAACCGGCTGCTGTGGTCCAGGCCGAGCCCACGTCCCCCTGGCACCGCCACGCCTGCCACGTGGGCCGCCAGGGCCACCTCAAAGCCACGTGCCACCGCCAGCCTGTAGCGCAGCAGCGCGGCCCCCAGGGCCAGCGCCCCACGGCCAGGCTGCCAGCCCCGCGCCAGGCGAAGACGGGAGGTGTGACCCACTGGCCCAGCACAGCCGCCCGCAGGTGCTGGGTCCAGAGCCGGGCCCACGGGCCAGCGCCAGCAGGGCGAAGCCGGCCGGCAGCAGCGGCGGTGCCCGTGGCCAGCCCAGGGGAACCAGCGCCAGCCCAGCACCACGTGGCCCAGGTTCACCAGCGAGTTGCAGGGCACGGCCAGGGCGGGGGGCAGCCAGGGCAGGGGGGGCTCTGCGTAGTGCCTGTACCCCACCTCCACAGCCACCCTGTTCAGGCCACGGGTGGCCATCACGGCCAGGCCCAGAGCGCGGGCCCCGGCCACGTGCAGGAGCGCCGCACGGTCCCTGGGCCCCATGGCCGGGCCTAGCGTACCCCAGCCGCCTCCACGGCACCACCCCACGGCCTCGGCCACGCAGCGCAGCCATTGGCTGAGCCACTGTCCCCTCCCCCGGCTGCCTTAACCACTGCTGTGCCAAACCTCGGAGTAGGCCTGGCCTGGCGCCCCTCCCTCCCACCCACGGCCCCTGCTAGCCCAGCCCTGCCCCACGGCCCTGCCAGTGCCCCTCACTCCCGATTCGCAGCCCCTGCTAGCCCAGCCCTGCCCCACGGCCCCGCCAGTGCCCCTCACTCCCGATTCGCAGCCCCTGCTAGCCCAGCCCTGCCCCACGGCCCCGCCAGTGCCCCTCCCTCCCGATCCGCAGCCCCTGCTAGCCCAGCCCTGCCCTGCCCCACGGCCCCGCCAGTGCCCCTCACTCCCGATTCGCAGCCCCTGCTAGCCCAGCCCTGCCCTGCCCCACGGCCCCGCCAGTGCCCCTCACTCCCGATTCGCAGCCCCTGCTAGCCCAGCCCTACCCCACGGCCTCACTGGTGCCCCTCGCTCCCGACCCGCAGCCCCTGCTAGCCCAGCCCTGCCCCACGGCCCCGCTGGTGCCCCTCGCTCCCGACCCACAGTTCCTGCTAGCCCAGCCGTGCCCCACGGCCCTGGCAGTGCCCCTCACTCCCGATTCGCAGCCCCTGCTAGCCCAGCCCTGCCCCGCAGCCCCTGCTAGCTCAGCCCTGCCCCGCAGCCCCGCCAGTGCCCCTCCCTCCCGACCCGCAGCCCCTGCTAGCCCAGCCCTGCCCCGCAGCCCCGCCAGTGCCCCTCCCTCCTGACCCGCAGCCCCTGCTAGCCCAGCCCTGCCCCACTGCCTCGCCGGTGCCCCTCACTCCCAACCCACGGCCCCGTCAGCGCCCCTCACTCCTGATCCGCAGCCCCCTGGCAGCCCAGCCCAGCCCTGCCCCACGGCCCTGCCGGTGCCCCTCACTCCCGACCCGCAGCACCTGCTAGCCCAGCCCTGCCCTGCCCTGCCCCACGGCCCTGCCGGTGCCCCTCACTCCCGATCCGCAGCCCCCTGGCAGCCCAGCCCAGCCCTGCCCCACAGCCCTGCCGGTGCCCCTCACTCCTGACCCGCAGCCCCTGCTAGCCCAGCCCTGCCCCACGGCCCCGCCGGTGCCCCTCCCTCCCGACCCGCAGCCCCTGCTAGCCCAGCCCTGCCCTGCCCTGCCCCACGGCCCTGCCGGTGCCCCTCACTCCTGACCCGCAGCCCCTGCTAGCCCAGCCCTGCCCCACAGCCTCACTGGTGCCCCTCACTCCCGACCCGCAGCCCCTGCTAGCCCAGCCCTGCCCCACGGCCCCGCCGGTGCCCCTCCCTCCCGACCCGCAGCCCCTGCTAGCCCAGCCCTGCCCTGCCCTGCCCTTCCCCACGGCCCTGCCGGTGCCCCTCACTCCCGACCCGCAGCCCCTGCTAGCCCAGCCCTGCCCCACGGCCCCGCCGGTGCCCCTCCCTCCCGACCCGCAGCCCCTGCTAGCCCAGCCCTGCCCTGCCCCCGCCGGTGCCCCTCCCTCCCGACCCGCAGCCCCTGCTAGCCCAGCCCTGCCCTGCCCCACGGCCCTGCCGGTGCCCCTCACTCCTGACCCGCAGCCCCTGCTAGCCCAGCCCTGCCCCACAGCCTCACTGGTGCCCCTCACTCCCGACCCGCAGCCCCTGCTAGCCCAGCCCTGCCCCACGGCCCCGCCGGTGCCCCTCCCTCCCGACCCGCAGCCCCTGCTAGCCCAGCCCTGCCCTGCCCTGCCCTTCCCCACGGCCCTGCCGGTGCCCCTCACTCCCGACCCGCAGCCCCTGCTAGCCCAGCCCTGCCCCACGGCCCCGCTGGTGCCCCTCGCTCCCAACCCACAGCTCCTGCTAGCCCAGCCCTGCCCCACGGCCCTGGCGGTGCCCCTCACTCTCGACCCGCAGCCCCAGCTAGCCCAGCCCTGGCCCATGGCCCTGTCGGCGCCACTCACTCCTGACCCACAGCCTCTGCTAGCCTAGCCCAGCCCTGCCCTGCCCTGCCCCACGGCCCCGTCAGCGCCCCTCCCTCCCAACCCCCAGCCCCTGCTAGCCAGCCCTGCCCCACGGCCCTGCTGGTGCCCCTCACTCCTGACCTCAGTCCCTGCTAACCCGGCCCTGCCTGCCCCCTTGGGTGACCAGACAGCAAATGTGAAAAATCGGCAGAGGGGGTGGGGGGTAATAGGAGCCTGCATAGGAAAAATACCCAAATGTCGTGGTATCTGGTCACCCTAGCCACAGCCCTGCTGTGGCTGGGCCGGTTGTCATGGTTACCAGACAGCCCCTGTGCTGGGATTCTGGGGTGATGGGGGGGGGCTCTCCTTGCAAAGAACTGCTGGCTTGTTACTCTGGGGGCACAGCTGAGCCCCTCTGCCCCCCGGGGGTGACCAGCCATGCCTGACCCTTCACTGATGGCTCTGGGAGGGGTGCGTGGGTCAGTGGTGCTGGTGGGGCTGGCACCAGCGTGGGGGTGTATGTGGGTCAGCGCTGTGGGCGGGCTGGCACAGCCGGGGGGAGGGGCGTGTGGGTCAGTGGTGCTCGCGGGGGCCGGCGCTGGCATAGGGGCATATGTGGGTCAGCCATGTGGTCGGGCTGACGCCGGGGTGGAGGGGCACGTGGGTCAGTGATGCGGGCGGGGTGGTGGGGCCGGTGCTGGGAAGGTCCCTCCGCGGACACAGCTCCCCAACTCGGACCCATGGACACTGACCTGGGGACCCCTGACCCCTCGCTCCAGCCAGGACCAGCCCCCTGCAACCGCCTCTCTGGGCCTGAGCCCCCATCCCACTCATGGTGATGGCCGGGGTTGGGGGGCGTCTGTACCTCCCTCCTCCCATGCTTTACCTCCCCATTATTTGCCCCCCTACGCCCTCCCAATCCCTCCTGTTGTCCCTGAGCTTGCATGGTCCACGTCTCTAGTTGGGGGCTGGTTTCTGCCTGGTGCCAGGGCGTCCCAGCCCAGAGGGCCCCAACCCACGGTGGGGCCTGGAGCGCGGCTGGGGCAACCTGCTCGGGCTTCTTGGCTAAGATGTCCAGCCAGCTGTACTTCCCCACCCATCCCGTGCTGCCATCTTGGCGCTGAGGTGGGCTTGGCGTGGGCCCGGTGGCCATCTTGGCGCTCAGGCACAGTGTTGCCAACCCCAAATGTCCAAAAATAACGACAGAGCTCCCCAAAAGTCATGGCATTATGTAAAAACAATAGACCCGGTGGTCTTGTGAGTCAACATCTGTTCTCCGAGCCTTTTGGGCACCTTGGGAAGCATTCACCACCCCCACGGAGAACGACGGCTGAACTCACCACAGATCCATGTGATTCCAGGAGCAGGGGCTTTAAGGAGAACAATCCTTGACATATGGCTCACAACACAACCATGAAAGTTAGCCACACTGGAGGCGGGCTTGGTGGGGGCCGTCCCGACCCTGGGGCAGGGGGCCCGGCGGGGGCCGTCTCAGCCCTGGCCCGGGGGCTCAGCGGGCGCCGTCTCGGGGCGGGGGGCTCGGCCGCGGGGCGGGGGCGTCTCGGCCGCGGGGCGGGGGGCTCGGCGGGGGCGTCTCGGCTGCGGGGCAGGGGTGCGGGGCTCGGCGGGGGCGTCTCGGCCGTGGGGCGGGGGGCTCAGTGGGGCTGTCTCGGCTGTGGGGTGGGGGGCTCGGCGGGGGCTGGCCGTGGGGCGGGGGGCTTGGCCGTGGGGCGCGTTCTGAGGTGAAGGGGGAGGGAAAGTGGGTGGCTGTAGGGCAAGGGGCTCGGCGGGGTCAGTCTCTGGCCATGGGGCTCGGCGGGGGCTCGGCTGTGGGGCTCAGCTGGGGCATCTCGGCCGTGGGGCGGGGGGCTCGGTGGGGGCTCGGCTGTGGGTCTCAGCCATGGGGCAGGGGGCTCAGCAGGGGCAGTCTCGGGACATGGGGCGGGGGGCTCGGCCGTGGGGCACGTTCTGAGGGGAAGGACGAGGGAAAGTGGGTGGCTGTGGGGCGGGGGGCTCGGAGGGGGGCTCGGGCCGTGGGGCGCGTTCTGAGGGGAAGGACGAGGGAAAGTGGGTGGCTGTGGGGTGCGGGGCTTGGCGGGGGCTTGGCCATGGGGCTCGGCTGGGGCGTCTCGGCTGTGGGGTGGGGGGCTCGGCGGGGGCTGGCCGTGGGGCGCGTTCTGAGGGGAAGGGGGAGGGAAAGTGGGTGGCTGTGGGGTGGGGGGCTTGGCGGGGTCTTGGCCGTGGGGCTCGGCTGGGGCATCTCGGCTGTGGGGTGGGGGGCTCGGCGGGGGCTGGCCGTGGGGCGCGTTCTGAGGGGAAGGGGGAGGGAAAGTGGGTGCCTGTGGGGCCCGGGGCTCGGCCGTGGGGCGCGTTCTGAGGGGAAGGGGGAGGGAAAGTGGGTAGCTGTGGGGCGGGGGGCTTGGGCCATGGGGCATGTTCTGAGGGGAAGGGGGAGGGACAGTGGGTAGCTGTGGGGCGGGGGGCTCGGGCCGTGGGGCGCGTTCTGAGGGGAAGGGGGAGGGAAAGTGGGTAGCTGTGGGGCGGGGGGCGCGGCTGTGGGGTGCGTTCTGAGGGGAAGGGCGAGGGAAAGTGGGTAGCTGTGGGGCGGGGGGCGCGGCTGTGGGGTGCGTTCTGAGGGGAAGGGGGAGGGAAAGTGGGTAGCTGTGGGGCGGAGGGCTCGGTGGGGGGCTCGGGCCATGGGGCACGGCTGTGGGGTGCGTTCTGAGGCGAAGGGGGAGGGAAAGTGGGTGGCTGTGGGGTGGGGGGCTCGGGCCGTGGGGCGGGGGGCTCGGGCCGTGGGGCGTGTTCTGAGGGGAAGGGGGAGGGAAAGTGGGTAGCTGTGGGGCGGAGGGCTCGGCGGGGGGCTCGGGCCTTGGGGCGCGGCTGTGGGGTGCGTTCTGAGGCAAAGGGGGAGGGAAAGTGGGTAGCTGTGGGGCGGGGGGCTCGGGCCGTGGGGTGCGTTCTGAGGGGAAGGGGAGGGAAAGTGGGTAGCTGTGGGGCGGGGGGCTCGGGCCGTGGGGTGCGTTCTGAGGGGAAGGGGGAGGGAAAGTGGGTGGCTGTGGGGTGGGGGGCTCGGGCCGTGGGGTGCGTTCTGAGGCGAAGGGGGAGGGAAAGTGGGTAGCTGTGGGCCGTGGGGCTCGGGCCGTGGGGCGTGTTCTGAGGGGAAGGGGGAGGGAAAGTGGGTGGCTGTGGGGTGGGGGGCTCGGGCCGTGGGGCGTGTTCTGAGGGGAAGGGGGAGGGAATGTGGGTAGCTGTGGGGCGGAGGGCTCGGCGGGGGGCTCGGGCCTTGGGGCGAGGGGGAGGGAAAGTGGGTGGCTGTGGGGTGGGGGGCTCGGGCCGTGGGGCGTGTTCTGAGGGGAAGGGGGAGGGAAAGTGGGTAGCTGTGGGGCGGAGGGCTCGGCGGGGGGCTCGGGCCTTGGGGCGCGGCTGTGGGGTGCGTTCTGAGGCAAAGGGGGAGGGAAAGTGGGTAGCTGTGGGCGGGGGGCTCGGGCCGTGGGGTGCGTTCTGAGGGGAAGGGGAGGGAAAGTGGGTAGCTGTGGGGCGGGGGCTCGGGCCGTGGGGTGCGTTCTGAGGGGAAGGGGGAGGGAAAGTGGGTGGCTGTGGGGTGGGGGGCTCGGGCCGTGGGGTGCGTTCTGAGGCGAAGGGGGAGGGAAAGTGGGTAGCTGTGGGCCGTGGGCTCGGGCCGTGGGGCGTGTTCTGAGGGGAAGGGGGAGGGAAAGTGGGTGGCTGTGGGGTGGGGGGCTCGGCCGTGGGGCGTGTTCTCAGGGGAAGGGGAGGGAATGTGGGTAGCTGTGGGGCGGAGGGCTCGGCGGGGGGCTCGGGCCTTGGGGCGTGGCTGTGGGGTGCGTTCTGAGGCAAAGGGGGAGGGAAAGTGGGTGGCTGTGGGGTGGGGGGCTCGGGCCGTGGGGTGCGTTTCTGAGGTGAAGGGGGAGGGAAAGTGGGTAGCTGTGGGGCGGGGGGCTCGGGCCGTGGGGTGCGTTCTGAGGGGAAGGGGAGGGAAAGTGGGTAGCTGTGGGGCGGGGGGCTCGGGCCGTGGGGTGCGTTCTGAGGGGAAGGGGAGGAAAGTGGGTGGCTGTGGGGGTGGGGGGCTCGGGCCGTGGGGTGCGTTCTGAGGCGAAGGGGGAGGGAAAGTGGGTAGCTGTGGGCCGTGGGGCTCGGGCCGTGGGGCGTGTTCTGAGGGGAAGGGGGAGGGAAAGTGGGTGGCTGTGGGGTGGGGGGCTCGGGCCGTGGGGCGTGTTCTCAGGGGAAGGGGGAGGGAATGTGGGTAGCTGTGGGGCGGAGGGCTCGGCGGGGGGCTCGGGCCTTGGGGCGTGGCTGTGGGGTGCGTTCTGAGGCAAAGGGGGAGGGAAAGTGGGTGGCTGTGGGGTGGGGGGCTCGGGCCGTGGGGTGCGTTCTGAGGCGAAGGGGGAGGGAAAGTGGGTAGCTGTGGGCCGTGGGGCTCGGGCCGTGGGGCGTGTTCTGAGGGGAAGGGGGAGGGAAAGTGGGTGGCTGTGGGGTGGGGGGCTCAGGCCGTGGGGCGTGTTCTGAGGGGAAGGGGGAGGGAATGTGGGTAGCTGTGGGGCGGAGGGCTCGGCGGGGGGCTCGGGCCTTGGGGCGTGGCTGTGGGGTGCGTTCTGAGGCAAGGGGGAGGGAAAGTGGGTGGCTGTGGGTGGGGGGCTCGGGCCGTGGGGTGCGTTCTGAGGCGAAGGGGGAGGGAAAGTGGGTAGCTGTGGGCCGTGGGGCTCAGGCCGTGGGCGTGTTCTGAGGGGAAGGGGAGGAAAGTGGGTGGCTGTGGGGCGGGGGCTCGGGCCGTGGGGCGTGTTCTGAGGCGAAGGGGGAGGAAAGTGGGTGGCTGTGGGGTGGGGGCTCGGGCCGTGGGGCGTGTTCTGAGGGGAAGGGGGAGGGAAAGTGGGTAGCTGTGGGGCGGAGGGCTCGGCGGGGGGCTCGGGCCTTGGGGCGCGGCTGTGGGGGTGCGTTCTGAGGCAAAGGGGGAGGGAAAGTGGGTAGCTGTGGGGCGGGGGGGCGCGGCTGTGGGGTGCGTTCTGAGGGGAAGGGGAGGGAAAGTGGGTAGCTGTGGGCGGGGGGCTCGGGCCGTGGGGTGCGTTCTGAGGGGAAGGGGGAGGGGAAGGGGGAGGGAAAGTGGGTGGCTGTGGGGTGGGGGGCTCGGGCCGTGGGGTGCGTTCTGAGGCGAAGGGGGAGGAAAGTGGGTAGCTGTGGGCCGTGGGGCTCGGGCCGTGGGGCGTGTTCTGAGGGGAAGGGGAGGGAAAGTGGGTGGCTGTGGGTGGGGGGCTCGGGCCGTGGGGCGTGTTCTGAGGGGAAGGGGGAGGGGAATGTGGGTAGCTGTGGGGCGGAGGGCTCGGCGGGGGCTCGGCCTTGGGGCGTGGCTGTGGGGTGCGTTCTGAGGCAAAGGGGGAGGAAAGTGGGTGGCTGTGGGGTGGGGGGCTCGGGCCGTGGGGTGCGTTCTGAGGCGAAGGGGGAGGGAAAGTGGGTGGCTGTGGGGTGGGGGGCTCGGGCCGTGGGGTGCGTTCTGAGGCGAAGGGGGAGGGAAAGTGGGTAGCTGTGGGCCGTGGGGCTCGGGCCGTGGGGCGTGTTCTGAGGGGAAGGGGGAGGGAAAGTGGGTGGCTGTGGGGTGGGGGGCTCGGGCCGTGGGGCGTCTTTCTGAGGGGAAGGGGGAGGGAATGTGAGTAGCTGTGGGGCGGAGGGCTCGGCGGGGGCTCGGGCCTTGGGGCGTGGCTGTGGGGTGCGTTCTGAGGGAAGGGGGAGGGAAAGTGGGTGGCTGTGGGGCGGGGGGCTCGGGCCGTGGGGCGTGTTCTGAGGGGAAGGGGGAGGGAAAGTGGGTGGCTGTGGGGTGGGGGGCTCGGGCCGTGGGGCGTGTTCTGAGGTGAAGGGGGAGGGAAAGTGGGTAGCTGTGGGGCGGAGGGCTCGGCGGGGGGCTCGGGCCTTGGGGCGCGGCCGTGGGGCGTGTTCTGAGGCAAAGGGGGAGGGAAAGTGGGTAGCTGTGGGGCGGGGGGCTCGGGCCGTGGGGTGCGTTCTGAGGGGAAGGGGGAGGAAAGTGGGTGGCTGTGGGGTGGGGGCTCGGGCCGTGGGGCGTGTTCTGAGGTGAAGGGGGAGGGAAAGTGGGTAGCTGTGGGGCGGAGGGCTCGGCGGGGGGCTCGGGCCTTGGGGCGCGGCCGTGGGGCGTGTTCTGAGGCAAAGGGGGAGGGAAAGTGGGTGGCTGTGGGGCGGGGGGCTCGGGCCGTGGGGCGCGTTCTGAGGGGAAGGGGGAGGGAAAGTGGGTGGCTGTGGGGTGGGGGGCTCGGGCCGTGGGGTGCGTTCTGAGGCGAAGGGGGAGGGAAAGTGGGTAGCTGTGGGGTGGGGGGCTCGGGCCGTGGGGCGCGTTCTGAGGCGAAGGGGGAGGGAAAGTGGGTGGCTGTGGGGTGGGGGGGCTCGGGCCGTGGGGTGCGTTCTGAGGCGAAGGGGGAGGGAAAGTGGGTAGCTGTGGGGTGGGGGGCTCGGGCCGTGGGGCGCGTTCTGAGGCGAAGGGGGAGGGAAAGTGGGTGGCTGTGGGGTGGGGGGCTCGGGCCGTGGGGCGCGTTCTGAGGCGAAGGGGAGGGAAAGTGGGTGGCTGTGGGGTGGGGGGCTCGGGCCGTGGGGCGTGTTCTGAGGCGAAGGGGGAGGGAAAGTGGGTGGCTGTGGGCCGTGGGGCTCGGGCCGTGGGGTGCGTTCTGAGGGGAAGGGGGAGGAAAGTGGGTGGCTGTGGGGCGGGGGGCTCGGGTCGTGGGGCGCGTTCTGAGGGGAAGGGGGAGGGAAAGTGGGGTGGCTGTGGGGTGGGGGGCTCGGGCCGTGGGGCGTGTTCTGAGGCGAAGGGGGAGGGAAAGTGGGTAGCTGTGGGCCGTGGGGCGTGTTCTGAGGCAAAGGGGGAGGGAAAGTGGGTGGCTGTGGGGTGGGGGGCTCGGGCCGTGGGGTGCGTTCTGAGGCAAAGGGGGAGGGAAAGTGGGTGGCTGTGGGGTGGGGGGCTCGGCCGTGGGGTGCGTTCTGAGGCGAAGGGGGAGGGAAAGTGGGTGGCTGTGGGGCGGGGGGCTCGGGCCGTGGGGTGCGTTCTGAGGGGAAGGGGGAGGGAAAGTGGGTGGCTGTGGGGCGGGGGGCTCGGGCCGTGGGGTGCGTTCCTGAGGCGAAGGGGGAGGGAAAGTGGGTGGCTGTGGGGCGGGGGGCTCGGGCCGTGGGGTGCGTTCTGAGGGGAAGGGGGAGGGAAAGTGGGTGGCTGTGGGGCGGGGGGCTCGGGCCGTGGGGCGTGTTCTGAGGCAAAGGGGGAGGGAAAGTGGGTGGCTGTGGGGCGGGGGGCTCGGGCCGTGGGGCGCGTTCTGAGGCGAAGGGGGAGGGAAAGTGGGTGGCTGTGGGGTGGGGGGCTCGGGCCGTGGGCGCGTTCTGAGGCGAAGGGGGAGGGAAGTGGGTGGCTGTGGGGTGGGGGCTCGGGCCGTGGGGCGCGTTCTGAGGGGAAGGGGGAGGAAAGTGGGTGGCTGTGGGGTGGGGGGCTCGGCCGTGGGGCGTGTTCTGAGGCAAAGGGGGAGGGAAAGTGGGTGGCTGTGGGGCGGGGGGCTCGGGCCGTGGGGCGCGTTCTGAGGGGAAGGGGGAGGGAAAGTGGGTGGCTGTGGGGCGGGGGGCTCGGGCCGTGGGGTGCGTTCTGAGGCGAAGGGGGAGGGAAAGTGGGTGGCTGTGGGGTGGGGGGGCTCGGGCCGTGGGGCGCGTTCTGAGGCAAAGGGGGAGGGAAAGTGGGTGGCTGTGGGGTGGGGGGCTCGGGCCGTGGGGTGCGTTCTGAGGGGAAGGGGGAGGGAAAGTGGGTGTCGTGTCGTGTCGTGTCGTGTAGTGTCGTGCCGGGGTGCCCGCTGAGGGTGGGGGAGGGCAAAGGTCTGCCAACATCCGGGTACTGAAACAACCGTTCGTGCGGGAGGCAGGGGACGAAAAAAGCCTGAGGAAAAGGGTACGCATGCGCAGAGGAAAAGCAAGGATTGTGTTGCGCACGCGCCAGGTTTGGGCCCCAGGATACGCCTGAGCAATGGGAATGCTGGGCGGAATGAACACTAAGCGCATGTGTCTTTGAGCGTGGGGCGACAGGGAGAGCATTCTGCGCACGCGTAAAAGACATCACATCCGGGTCGTACAGACGCCGCCATCTTTCGTCTGGTGTGAAGGAGAAGTGTCCAAAATGGCGGCTCCCAGAGGGCTGGCATCCGCCGCCTCCCCGCGCTGCAGGTAGACTTCCCGCCCCGCCCGCGGCGACTGGAGTCCGCGCACCGCTGCGCACAGGTATTAGTGTAAGCCCTTTAAGCGTTCGGTCGCGTAGCAACGGCAGGTGGGCCCTTCGGCCGCCATTTTGAGCAGCCACCTCCGGGTAGGAGGTGGTCGCCATCTTCAAAAACGGCCACATCCACGCACTTAGGCCGCCATCTTGGAAAGCAACTAACATCCGGGTAAGTAACAGCTCGCCATCATGTTCTGGCCTTCGCGGCGGGGTGCAGCCGGGTACTTGAGGGGTGGGGGCGGCTGCAGCCATCTTGTTTCCCTCCCGCTGAGGGAGCGACATCCTGGCATTTAATGAGGGCGACATCTTGGGTCCTTTCGGCGACGGTCGCCATCCTGGTGATATGTTGTCATACTGCTCAGCAAGCCGCCATCTTGTATGCCACAAAGTGGGATGGCTTACATCCGGGCATCCATGGCTCCGCCATCTTGGAGAATGCTTACCACATCCGGGCATCGAGCGGGGCGCCCGATTGGATCTATTGTACAAATAGGACAGGTACATCCGGGCATTTAGACAGTGGCCATTTGGATAGGTAGTCCCACTGATCCGCCTTCATCCGGGTAGTTGAGCGGGAGTCCATCTTGGATATCGTTATGCAAGCGGCAGGCTCATCCGGGCATTTCTGTTGGCGCCATTTGAATAGCTCTGAGAAGAGGTCACGTCCGGGCATTGGGGAGAGGAATCCAAGACGGCTGCTCCCAAGACAGCGTGAAATGAAAAGTGAGGCAGCTCAAAGCCCAGCTCGATCCCCGCCCCCATGAACTCCCAGCCTGGGCTTCCCCTTTGTTCCCCTCCCAATGGGGGAGGGAACCAAAATGGCGGCCCCCATGGAGGGCGGTGCCAAGATGGCGGCGCCCACGGCTGAGGGAGCCCGCCGTACAGCGGCTCTGGTTTTGGGGTAGGCGGCCCCCGCCCTTCCCTATCCCGCCCTGCGCGGCGCGCTGACCGGAGCGAGCGCGGACCTCAGGGCAGGGCGGAGTCTTAGTATCCAAGATGGCGGCGCCCATGGGAGACGAACGTGGGGGGAGGGGCAGAGTGAAGCTGCCTGCGCGGCTCTGCTACGCAGGCCTGGGGGGGGACTGAGGCACCCCTGGGGGATAGCACTCGGGAGGGAGCAGCTTGGAAGGGGGTTGGTTTCCCATCCAAGATGGCCCAGCCTGGCATTTTGGGGTGGGGAAACTGAGGCATGAAGCAGTGGTTGACACGGGGGCTCTGTGGGTTTTTGAACTAAAGAGGCCAAGGGGTGGGGGGGAGTCTCCTTCCAACCGAGCTGGCGGTGCTCATTGCCAAGTAGGGCCTGCCCTCAGGCCTCGCATTTCAGGGTGGGGGCCCTATCTGCCAGGGCGGGAGGGGGAAGTTTTCCATTCAGGAGCGGGAGGGGGTATTTCCCATCCAAGATGGCTGCACTCGTTTCAAGCTGAGCTCAAAGTAGGGCCTTGTGTTTTGGGGTGGGGGTCCCCATAATCCCAAGGGGGACCATCAGGGAGCGAGTGGGGGAGGGGGAGTTCAGCTGGGGGTAGATGGGCTTAAAAATAACAAAGGGTTTTTCTGTTCAAGATGGCCACCCGCACGTCAAGCCGAGATCAGGGCATGGCCGGGTTCTCTGCGGCCCCCCCAACATGCTATAAAACGGCACGGCCCACTGGTGTCACCACAGCTGTTCTACAGGGAGAAGCCCAGGCTGGTGTTAGGGTGCAGCAGGCCGTGCAATTCCTGGGGCCCCACAGCAGAGGGGGGTTCTCTGAAGCTCAATTACAGGGGCTTGGCCTTTCTGCCCTGGGCCCCATAGAGTCTGAGGTCTGCCTGGCTTGTTCCCCTGAAAGCTGCTCGCGGCCCTGGGCTCCCGCGTGAGAACTGCTGGGATAGATAACGGGGTGTTGACGTCTTGGGGATGTTTGTATTTTAAAACAGACAAGACGCGGGGAGGAGGGGCTTTCCTTCTACCCCAGCTGGCGACGCCCAGCGAGCCCACCCCCAGATGGCCATGGCGATGCTCATGCCCAGCCAGCCATGTTCCCTTTTAGTTTTGGGAGGTGGCTCCCCTTTAGCGGAAGAAACTGAGGCACCTAGTGGTTCTTAACAGCCGGAGGGGAATAAAACTACAAGGGGCTTGGGCTTTCTTCCCCATCCTGGCTGGCAGCGCCTATGCCCATGGTACAACCTTGTACTTGGGGGGGATGTTGGGGTGGGATCCCCTTAGCTGTGGGGGGGACAGTGATGGAGTGAGGGAGGGATGTTCCTCCCGCCCATGATGGCGGCGCCCATGCGTGCCGTACAGGCTTGTATTTGTGGGGAGGGGGGTCCCCCTAGCCGTGGGGGGGGGGGGGGGGGGAGGGGGGGGGGGGCTGTCCCGCCGCCCAAGATGGCGGCCCCCAGCGAGCCCGCCCCCAAGATGGCGGCGCCCAGTGGGAGGAGTCCGTACGGCGCGCCCCGCCCCCGGCCGAGCCGGGCAGGAGGAAGGAAGAGCGGCTCCCCTCACACAGCAGGCGCAAGATGGCGGCTCCCAGGGCGGCGTGAAGGCGCCTGGCGTCCAGGAGCCGCTTCCCGCCCCCGTCCGGTGCCGTACAGCGGGGCTGGGGCTGGGCGCCGCCGCGGGGCCGGGGGCCGGGAGGGGTCAGAGCGGGCGGCGCGCGCGGGGCTGGGGCCGGCCGGGGGGAGGCGGCGGCTCCTTCTCCGCGGCCGCCATTTTCCCCCGGCAGCACAAGATGGCGGCTCCCAGGGCCGGGCGCTGAGCCGGGAGGGGGGAGGGGCGGCAAGTGGCCCGGCCCGGGGGGGGGGGGAGAGGGGAGCGGGGGGGGAGGGGCGGCAAGTGCCCCGGCCCGGGGGGGAGGGGCGGCAAGTGCCCCGGTCCGGGGGGGGAGGGGGAGGGGCGGCAAGTGCCCCGGCCCGGCAGGGGGAGGGGGAGGGGAGGGGCGGCAAGTGCCCCGGCCCGGCAGGGGGCGGGCGCCGTGTCCCTGCCCCGGAGGCTGAGCGCCCCGTTCCCCCCGGGGGCGCGGGAGGCAAGAGGCCCCCCCGCCCCCCCTGACGCCCCCGCCCCCCCCGCAGGAGAGCGAGCGGGGCCATGGCGGCGGCCCCCGGCGGCCCCGCGCTGCTGCAGCCGCGCTGGAAGCGGGTCGTGGGCTGGTCGGGCCCCGTGCCCCGGCCCCGCCACGGCCACCGCGCCGTGGCCATCAAGGAGCTGATCGTCGTCTTCGGGGGCGGCAACGAGGGGATCGTCGACGAGCTGCACGTCTACAACACAGGTGGGGGCCGCGGCCCGAGCGCCCCCCCCGCCGGCAGCCCCCCCCACGCTTGGCGGCAAAACCCTCCTCCGCCCAATTCAACTTTCAAATACTGCCGCGGTGGCTGCTTTAACCCTGGCCTGCCCGGGGGGAGGGGAGCGGGTTCTGGGCGGGGGGGGAGCCTGCCCGGGGGGGGGGGGAGAGGTTCTGGGCGGGGGGGGGAGCCTGCCCGTGGGGGGGGAGAGGGTTCTGGGCGGGGGGGAGCCTGCCCGTGGGGGGGGGGAGCGGGTTCTGGGCGGGGGGGGAGCCTGCCCGGGGGGGAGGGGAGCGGGTTCTGGGCGGGGGGGGAGCCTGCCCGGGGGGGAGGGGAGTGGGTTCTGGGCGGGGGGGGAGCCTGCCCGGGGGGGAGGGGAGCGGGTTCTGGGCGGGGGGGGGAGCTGCCGGGGGGGGAGGGGAGCGGGTTCTGGGCGGGGGGGGGAGCCTGCCGGGGGGGGGGAGAGGGTTCTGGGCGGGGGGGGGAGCCTGCCCGTGGGGGGGGGAGAGGGTTCTGGGCGGGGGGGAGCCTGCCCGTGGGGGGGGGGGGGAGCGGGTTCTGGGCGGGGGGGGAGCCTGCCCGGGGGGGAGGGGAGCGGGTTCTGGGCGGGGGGGGGAGCCTGCCGGGGGGGGGGAGAGGGTTCTGGGCGGGGGGGGAGCCTGCCCGTGGGGGGGGGAGAGGGTTCTGGGCGGGGGGGGGGAGCCTGCCCGTGGGGGGGGGGGAGCGGGTTCTGGGCGGGGGGGGAGCCTGCCCGGGGGGGAGGGAGCGGGTTCTGGGCGGGGGGGGGGAGCCTGCCCGTGGGGGGGGAAGGGGAGTGGGTTTCTGGGCGGGGGGGAGCCTGCCCGGGGGGGGGGGGGAGTGGGTTCTGGGTGCGGGGGGAGCCTGCCCGTGCGGGGGGAGGAGGCGCTGCGGGGTGCCTGCCCGCGGGTGGGGGGACACTGGGAGACAGTGAGGAAAATGCCATCCTTGTACCAGCCACAGGCACCGTGTGCTCCTGGGGTCTGGGATTGTGGCAAGCCTAGGGTGTTCTGGGGGGGGGGTGCTGGGTTGGAGGGGGAGACGCAGGGCTCTGCCGTCCGTCTGTCCGTCCATCCATCCCCCCGCATATTTGGCAAGGGGCTTTCCCAGTGGGGTGCCAGCCCTCCCCGCACCAACTCTTCTTTGTGCTCTTCTTCTTTGAGAGAACCCAGGAGTCCGGGCTCCCTTCCCCCCCACCCCCCACTGTCCCACTCTTAGGGGGTTGTCTCTAGAGTCTAGTTCAGGAAGCCGCTTGCCAGGTGGCTCCTTTTCCCACAGCCCAGGTGCAGGGGAAGCAGAGGGTGGTGGGTAGGCTGTGGGGGGCAGGACTACTGAGTTCTGTTGGGAGGGAAGTGGAGTCTGATGGTTAGAGCTGCAGGGCTGGGAGCCAGGACTCCTGGGTTCTCTGCTGCAGGCTCTCTGTGTGACCATGGCTAAGTCCCTTCCCTGCTCCCTGCCTCAGTTTCCTGTCTGGGATCGAGGGGCGACAATGACCAATTTGGGCTCTCGGGGCAGGGGCTGCAGTGGCCAGTGCGACCCGGACGCCTGGTTTGACCCACCCTACTCAGAGCTCTGTGTCTCCCCCTCCCCCCGAGCTCTGCATGTCCCCCATTCCCGAATGCCTGGGTTCGACCCCCGCTGCTCGGAGTTCTGCATCCCCCCAATCCCGGACGCCTGGGTTCAGGTGGTGGTATTTGTTCTGCTCCTTCTGGAGCTGCTGGCGGGGGTGGGGGAGAGGGGAACCCTGGCCGACAGGGGGCACGTGGTGCTCCCGCCGCCCCCCCACTCATACCCTACTTCCCCCCCAGCCACCAACCAGTGGTTCATCCCGGCCGTGCGGGGCGACATTCCCCCCCGGCTGCGCCGCCTACGGCTTTGTGTGCGACGGCACCCGGCTGCTGGTCTTCGGGGGCATGGTGGAGTACGGCAAGTACAGCAGCGACCTCTACGAGCTGCAGGTAGGCCCGGGGCTGGGAGCCCGGACTCCTGGGTTCTCTCCCCGCTCTGGGAGGGGAGGGGTGTCGGGTGGGTCAGAGCAGGGCGGGGCAAGGAGCCCGGACTCCTGGGTTCTCTCCCCGCTCTGGGAGGGGAGGGGTGTCGGGTGGGTCAGAGCAGGGACGGGGAACGGAGCCCGGACTCCTGGGTTCTCTCCCCAGCTCTGGGAGGGCTGTGGGGTCAGGGTGGGATGTGCAGGAGCAGGGAGGAGTGGGGTTCTGAGCAGAGCCCCCCCAGACCTTGCTTCCATGTCCGGGCTGGACTGATGGAGAAGAGGGCTGCGTTGCAATGGCACACACCCACCCACCCCTGTTGCTGGGACCCCCCACTTGCAGGCCAGCCGCTGGGAGTGGAAGAGACTCAAGGCCAAGACCCCCAAGAATGGGCCGCCCCCCTGCCCCCGCCTGGGCCACAGCTTCTCACTCGTGGGCAACAAGTGCTACCTGTTTGGGGGGCTGGCAAACGACAGCGAGGACCCCAAGAACAACATTCCCAGGTGAGTGCCAGGATGCCTGGGTTCTCTCCCGGCTCCGGGGTGGGGAAGGAGGATCGCCAGGATGCCTGGGTTCTTTCCCGGCTCTGAGGGGGGAAGGGTTTGCCAGGATGTCTGGGTTCTCTTCTGGCTGGGGGGGAAAGGAGGGTTTGCCAGGACGCCTGGGTTCTCTCCCAGCTCGGGTTAGGCCAGGGAGGTGTCTGGTGGGTTAGAGTGCCCTCTCCAGCCAGGACGCCTGGGTTCTGTGCTTGGCTGTGGGGAGAAGCTGCCCTCTAGTTGTGAGATCTGGCAGTGCAGGTCACGGCTCTGTCCCGGACCCTGTGACGAGCCTGCCCCCCCCGCAGGTACCTGAATGACCTGTACATCCTGGAGCTGCGCCCCGGCTCCGGCGTGGTGGCCTGGGACATCCCCATCACGTATGGGGTTCTGCCCCCGCCCCGCGAGTCCCACACCGCCGTGGTGTACACCGAGAGGGACAATAAGAAATCCAAGCTCGTCATCTACGGGGGCATGAGCGGCTGCCGCCTCGGCGACCTCTGGACGCTGGACATCGGTACGGCTGGCAGGATGCCTGGGTTCTCTCCCGGGAGCGGGAGGGTGTACGGGGCTGGGCCGGGAATCAGGACACCGGGGTTCTCTCTGGACTCAGGGAGGGATGCGGGGGGGCCGTTGGGTCCTCTCCTGGCTCCGTGGACGGGGGGGGTTGGAGGCCGGAGGGGAGGGGGGCGCAGGCCAGGTCTCAGGGTGTCTGTTCTCGTCCCCACAGAGACGCTGACGTGGAACAAGCCCAGTCTGAGCGGCGTGGCGCCCCTCCCCCGCAGCCTGCACTCCGCCACCACCATTGGCAACAAGTAAGCCCCCCCACCCCCTGAGCCCCTGCCCCCCATGGCGCAGCTCTGACCCCCTCCTCCCCCCAGGATGTACGTCTTCGGGGGCTGGGTGCCCCTCGTCATGGACGACGTCAAAGTGGCCACGCACGAGAAGGAGTGGAAGTGCACCAACACGCTGGCCTGCCTCAACCTGGGTAAGGGCCCCCTCCCGACTCCCCCTCCCCCACACACTGGCCTGCCTCAACCTGGGTAAGGGCCCCCCCCCCGGCTCCCCCTCCCCCACACGCTGGCCTGCCTCAACCTGGGTAAGGGGCCCCCCCCCGGCTCCCCCTCCCCCACACGCTGGCCTGCCTCAACCTGGGTAAGGGCCCCCCCCCCGGCTCCCCCTCCCCCACACGCTGGCCTGCCTCAACCTGGGTAAGGGCCCCCCCCCGGCTCCCCCTCCCCCACACGCTGGCCTGCCTCAACCTGCCTCACCCCTGCTGGAGCCAGACCCCCTGGGCCCCAGGGTGAGCTGCCCCCCTCCCCACAGACTCCATGGCCTGGGAGCCGATCCTCATGGACACGCTGGAGGACAACATCCCGCGGGCCCGGGCGGGGCACTGCGCTGTGTCCATCAACACCCGCCTCTACATCTGGAGCGGGCGCGACGGCTACCGCAAGGCCTGGAATAACCAGGTCTGCTGCAAGGACCTGTGGTACCTGGAGACAGGTGAGTGCCGGGCCGTGGGTGGGATTCCCGGGGGCAGGGAGTCAGTTTGCAGTGCAGGGAGCTGAGAGTTGCTGAGCAGGATCCCTGGGCTGGGGTGGGGGCTGGGCATGGGGGGCCGGGGGGGCTGCAGCGTGGGCGGGTTCTGATGCGCCGGGCAGGCTCCGGATGCTACTACTCCCCATGTTCAGCAGACGGGGGCTCCTTCGGCTGCCGGGGGGGCTCCCCCTTGGCCCATGGAGGCTGCGGGTGGGTCTGGTCGCCCCAGCCCCACGGAGCTATGAGAACTGGAAAAGGGGCATGCAGGCAGCAGTGACGGGGCTCGTCCACATGGCCAGCCCTGCGCGATGTCACCCGGGGGGAGAGCCCCCTCCGTGGGCGTGGGAGCCCCTGGCCCAAGATGTGGGGCAGTATGGGCGGGAGAAGCTGCTTATGTACTTGGGGGGGAGGGGGGCCACTTGGTGCGGGGTGGTGAGCACCCAATGGGAGGGTGCCAGCTGGGGGATGCCTGGCTGGGGGGTCCGGCTGGGTGGGGGCTCCAGGGCTGCCCGCGCCTGACCCCCATCTCCGCCCCCAGAGAAACCCCCGGCACCCTCGCGGGTGCAGCTGGTGCGGGCCAACACCAACTCGCTGGAGGTGAGCTGGGGCTCGGTGCCCACAGCTGACACCTACCTGCTGCAGCTGCAGAAGTACGACATCCCGGCGGCCGCCTCGCCTGCCCCTGCCCCGGTGCCCTCCGTGCCCGCCAACCCACCCAAGAGCCCCGCCCCAGCCGCCGCCGCGCCCACGCCGCCCGCCAGCCAGCCCCTGGCCCAGATGGGCATCACCCTGCTGCCCCAGGCCGCCGCCCCCACGCCCACCACCACCATCCAGCTGCTTCCCTCTGTGCCTGGCACGCCCCTGCCCGTGGCCAGCCCCGCACGCACACAGGGTGAGTGGGGCCGGGCCTCAGACTCCCATGGGGGTTTGTGGGAGGGTGGCTCAGACTCCCATGGGGGAGGGGCAGGGGTCCAGACTTCCAGGGGCCTGGACTCCCACTGGGGGCGGGGGCAGGGTCCCAGAGTCCCATTGGGGTGGGTGGCAGGGGTCCAGACTTCCAGGGGCCTGGACTCCCACTGGGGGCGGGGGCAGGGTCCCAGAGTCCCATTGGGGTGGGTGGCAGGGGCCCGTTGTGGGGCCGGGGTTTCCCTCCCCATCTCACATTGCCCTTGCCCTGGCAGGTGTCCCGGCCGTGCTGAAGGTGACAGGCCCCCAGGCGCCCCCGGGGCCCCCCCTGGTGACGGTGCGCTCGGCCGGCCAGGCGGGCAAGGCCCCGGTGACGGTGACCTCGCTGCCGGCTGGCGTGCGCATGGTGGTGCCCACGCAGAGCGCCCAGGGCACGGTAAGTACCCTCTGCCGGGGAGGAGCCCAGTCCCACCCGTGGGGCGCCCCTGACCACTTCCCTCTGCCCTCAGGTGATCGGCAGCAGCCCCCAGATGAGCGGAACGCCACACAGAAGATCCCTCCCTCCTCCGCGCCCACCGTGCTGAGCGTGCCAGCTGGTGCCACCATCGTCAAGACCGTGGCTGTCTCCCCGGGCACCGCCACGCTGCCCAGCACTGTCAAGGTGGCCTCCTCCCCCGTCATGGTAAGAGACGCCCGGCCACGCTACCCTGCCCTGGAGCTGGGGAGAGAACCCAGGCGTCCTGCTAAGGCTGCACATCTCCCCACACCAGGTGAGTAACCCGGCCACCCGAATGCTGAAGACAGCAGCCGCCCAGGTGGGCACCTCGGTATCGTCCACGACCAACGCGGCCACGCGGCCCATCATCACAGTGCACAAGTCGGGCACGGTCACCGTGGCACAGCAGGCCCAGGTCATGACCACCGTGGTGGGTGGCGTCACCAAGACCATCACCCTGGTGAAGAGCCCCATCTCCGTGCCGGGGGGCAGCGCACTGGTAAGTGCCGGGAGGGCAAGGCCCTGGCAGCCCCGCTGTGGCGTGAACCCAGGAGTCCTGGCTCCCAGGTCCGTCCCATCCCAGAGCTGGGGGTTATCCCATGATACCTGGCAGGCGCCAGGTCCACCAAGGGTGGTGGCACTGCTCATTCTCTCTCCTCTGGCAGATCTCTAACCTGGGCAAAGTGATGTCGGTCGTGCAGACCAAGCCAGTGCAGACCTCGGCCGTGACCGGCCAGGCCTCCAGCGGCCCCGTCACCCAGATCATCCAGGTGAGCACTTCCTCCGAGACGGGGAGGGGCAGCGCTGGGAACGGGACCCAGCCCGCTGCTCTGACCACGGGACCCCCGCTCCCCTCCCAGGGCCGGGGAGAGAACCCAGGCGTCCTGGCTCCCAGTCCCCCCTGCTCTGACCACGGGACCCCGCTCCCCTCCCAGGGCCGGGGAGAGAACCCAGGCGTCCTGGCTCCCAGTCCCCCCTGCTCTGACCACGGGACCCCGCTCCCCTCTCAGGGCCAGGGAGAGAACCCAGGAGTCCTGGTTCCCAGTCCCTTCCCCCCTTCTTAGTAGAATCCAGGAATCCTAAGTGCTCTGCTCTCTGCGAGTGCCAAGCTGCATTAACCCTTTCTTGCCTGCCCTGTGCTCCACCAGACCAAGGGCCCCCTGCCGGCAGGCACCATCCTGAAGCTGGTGACATCAGCGGACGGGAAGCCCACCACCATCATCACCACCACGCAGGCGGGCGGCGCCGGCCCCAAGCCCACCATCTTGGGCATCAGCAGCGTCTCGCCCAGCACAACCAAGCCGGGCACCACCACCATCATCAAAACCATCCCCATGTCGGCCATCATCACCCAGTCTGGGGCCACGGGTAATGCCCACCCGCGGGGGGGGACGGGCTGGGGTTGGGTGCGTGGGGGGGTTGAATTGGGAGGGGCAAAGGGCTGTCAGGGGTGGCGGGGAATGACCCAGAGACATCCCAGGCTGGCTGCTCTTGGGGACGGGGTGGTATTTAGGCTGGGGGGCAGTGAAGGCGTGGGGGGACCTTACTGGGGAGCGGGGCAGGGGCTGGGGAGGCTCCGTGGCCATGGGGCTGTCCCAGAGCTCTGCACTGACACCCCCCCACCCCGGGGCTCCTCACAGGTGTGACCAGCAGCCCTGGGATCAAGTCCCCCATCACCATCATCACCACCAAGGTCATGACCTCAGGCACGGGCGCCCCCGCCAAGATCATCACAGCGGTGCCCAAGCTGGGCACGGCCCACGGGCAGCAGGGCGTCACGCAGGTGAGCGGGGGGTTTGGGGGCGCAGGGACGGCCAGGGGGCCGGGCACCGCCCCAGCCTCACCACCTCTCTTCTCCCCTCCCGGCAGGTGGTCCTGAAGGGTGCTCCAGGCCAGCCCGGCACCATCCTGCGCACCGTGCCCATGGGCGGCGTGCGGCTGGTCACGCCCGTCACCGTCTCCGCTGTCAAGCCCACTGTCACCACGCTGGTGGTGAAAGGAACAACGGGTAAGGGGCCGGGCGGGGGGCTGCGGGTGGGGCCGGGCTGCAGAGCTGGCTCGGGGCACTGACCGGCTCTCCCTCCCTTCAGGTGTCACCACCTTGGGCACCGTGACGGGCACCGTCTCCACCAGCCTGGCTGGTGCAGGGGGCCACAGCACCAACGCCTCGCTGGCCACTCCCATCACCACGCTGGGAACCATCGCCACCCTGTCCAGCCAGGTGATCAACCCAGCCGCCATCACCGTCTCCGCCGCGCAGACCACCATGACGGCCGCCAGTGGGCTGGGCACGCCCACCATCACCATGCAGGTAGGGCCTGCGCCGGACCAGGGGGGCAGTAGGGTGCGGGGGGAGCCGAGCACAGGGTGGCAGTGGGGCGCTTGGGGGGGTGCTGAGCACAGTGGCAGTAGGGTCTAGGGAAGGGGGGCGCTGGGGGGGTGCCGAGCACAGGGGGGCAGGGGGGTCCGGGGGAGGGGGGGTGCCGAGCACAGTGGGGTCCGGGGGAGGGGGGTGCAGCGGGGTTGCCGAGCACAGTGGGGTGCGGGGAGGGGGGTGCCGAGCACAGGGGGGCAGTGGGGTGCGGGGAGGGGGGGTGCCGAGCACAGGGGGGCAGTGGGACGCGGCGTCTGTGGGGCACAGCCCCAGCCCCTCACCCAGCCCGTCTCGCGGCCCCCAGCCCGTCTCGCAGCCCACGCAGGTGACGCTGATCACGACGCCCAGCGGGGTGGATGCCCAGCCGGTGCACGACCTGCCAGTCTCCATCCTGGCCTCGCCCACCACGGAGCAGCCCACAGCCACGGTGACCATCGCCGATGTGGGGCAGGGCGACCCGCAGCCTGGCACCGTCACCCTGGTGTGCTCCAACCCGCCCTGCGAGACCCACGAGACCGGCACCACCAACACTGCCACAGCCACCGTCGTGGCCAACGTGGGCGGCCTAACCCAGCCCGTGCACTTCGTGTGCGAGGGCCAGGAGGCCGGGCAGCCCAATGGTGGGTTAGTGCGCGTCTGCTCCAACCCCCCGTGCGAGACGCACGAGACGGGCACCACCAACACGGCCACCACGGCCACGTCCAGCCTGGGCGCCGGGCGAGCGTGCAGCAACCCCCCGTGCGAGACGCACGAGACGGGCACCACCAACACGGCCACCACGGCCACGTCCAGCCTGGGCGCCGGGCGAGCGTGCAGCAACCCCCCGTGCGAGACGCACGAGACGGGCACCACCAACACGGCCACCACGGCCACGTCCAGCCTGGGCGCCGGGCGAGCGTGCAGCAACCCCCCGTGCGAGACGCACGAGACGGGCACCACCAACACGGCCACCACGGCCCGGTCGCTCATGGGGCGGGAGCAGCCGGATGGCGGCCTGGTAGCCCCACCCAACCCGCCGTGCCAAACGCAGCACACCAGTGCCACTGGCACCACAATGTCGGCCAAAGCTGGCGTGCCTACAGAGCAGCCGTGCAGTGCCAGAATGGCAAATCCCCCCCCGGCGGTGCCTGGCACCAACGCACAATCCCCGGCGCCGGCTGGCCGGCCCTGTGAGGCTCACCAGACCCACACCACCAACACCGCCACCACAGCCCGGTCGCTCATGGGCCGGGGCCAGCCGGACGGTGGGCCGGGGCCAGCCAAGAGCCCCCCGTGCCAAACCCAACAGACTTGTGCCACTCACACAACAATGTCGGCCAAAGCAGACGTGCCCACGGAACAGCCGTGCGGCGTGAGGATGGTTGCGCCGGACGTGGAGGCTGGGCAGCGATCACACGTCAATGACCCCTGTGAGACGGGCACCACCACCACGGCCACGTCAAGCGTGGGCACCCGGCAAGTGTGCACCAACCCCCCGTGCGAGACGCATGAGAGCGGCACCACCACAACGGCCACAGCCAGCGTGGGCGCTGGGCGAGTGTGCACCAACCCCCCGTGCGAGACGCACGAGACGGGCACCACCAACACGGCCACATCCACCATGGGCGCTGGGCGAGTGTGCACCAACCCCCCGTGCGAGACGCATGAGACGGGCACCACCAACACGGCCACCACGGCCACATGCACCATGGGGCACTGGGCGAGTGTGCACCAACCCCCCGTGCGAGACACACGAGACAGGCACCACCAACACGGCCACATCCACCATGGGCGCTGGGCGAGTGTGCACCAACCCCCCGTGCGAGACGCACGAGACGGGCACCACCAACACGGCCACATCCACCATGGGCGCTGGGCGAGTGTGCACCAACCCCCCGTGCGAGACGCACAAGACGGGCACCACCAACACGGCCACCACGGCCACATGCACCATGGGCACTGGGCGAGTGTGCACCAACCCCCCGTGCGAGACACACGAGACAGGCACCACCAACACGGCCACATCCACCATGGGCGCTGGGCGAGTGTGCACCAACCCCCCGTGCGAGACGCACGAGACGGGCACCACCAACACGGCCACCACGGCCACATGCACCATGGGCGCTGGGCGAGTGTGCGCCAACCCCCCCGTGCGAGACGCACGAGACGGGCACCACCAACACAGCCGCCACGGCCACTGTGGGGGCTGGGCGAGTGTGCACCAACCCCCCGTGCGAGACGCATGAGACGGGCACCACCAACACGGCCACCACGGCCACATGCACCATGGGCGCTGGGCGAGTGTGCGCCAACCCCCCGTGCGAGACGCACGAGACAGGCACCACCAACACGGCCACATCCACCATGGGCGCTGGGCGAGTGTGCACCAACCCCCCGTGCGAGACGCACGAGACGGGCACCACCAACACGGCCACCACGGCCACATGCACCATGGGCGCTGGGCGAGTGTGCACCAACCCCCCGTGCGAGACGCACGAGACGGGCACCACCAACACAGCCGCCACGGCCACTGTGGGGGCTGGGCGAGTGTGCACCAACCCCCCGTGCGAGACGCACGAGACGGGCACCACCAACACGGCCACCACGGCCACATGTAACGTGGGGACGGGCCAGGCTGAGGGGGCCCAGCACACCCCTGGCAGCGCGCCCTGCGAGACGCAGCAGACCACAGCCACCAGCACCACCATGGCAGCCAGCATGGGGGGAGCTGGCACCGAGCCCCCCTCCTCTGCCCCCCAGGAGCCGGGGGGAGCAGGGCCCAGCCAGCCCCAGTTGCTTCCCACAAACCCGGTCCCACGCGTCTGCTCCAACCCCCCCTGCGAGACACACGAGACGGGCACAACCCACACGGCCACCACTGTGACCTCCAGCATGGGCGCCAACCACGGTGAGCACGAGGGGTGGGACCTGGCGGCTTGGGGGGCAGGGCGTGGGGCCTGTCTCCTGTAGGGGCTCTGACTGATCCCACCCCAAGGGTGGGATCAGGGACTGGGGCATGGGGCCTGTCCCTGCTAGGGGTCACTGGCTCTTATCCAGCCCCATGGATGGGAATGGGGCAGGGGGGCTGTCCCCGCTGGGGGTCAGTGGCTCTGATCAGGGCTGGGAATGGGGCAGGGAGCCTGTCCCTGCAGAAGGGGGGCACTGGCTGGCTCTGGGACAGGGGGCTGGGATGGGGGGAGCGTGGGGCTCCTGGGCTCTGATCTCTGCCCCCTTTCAGACCAGCCGCCGGGCGCCAACGGGCAGGGGCAGCCCGAGGGGGCGCAAGGCGAGGCCCCCGCCAGCCCCAGCAGCGTCTCCGCCGCGCAGACCCGCGCCGTGACCACCGTGACGCAGTCCACGCCCGCGCCGGGCCCCGCCGTGCCGGTGAGAGCCAGGAGCCCCGGGCAGCTGCGGGGGGCTGGGAGCCAGGGCGCCCGGGTTCTCTCCTCAGCTCTGGGGGGGTGTTTGGTCTGGTGGGTAGAGTTGGGGGGCTCTGGGAGCCGGCACTCAGAAGTGTGCGGGTGGGGTGGGGCGGGGCAGGTGGCTCGGGGCCCACGCTGGGACCCCCAAGTGCTGCATTAACCCCTCCCCCCTTTGCAGAGCATCTCGTCACTGGCAGAGACCCCCGCGGAGGAGCCGGCGCCGCCCCCCCCAGCAGAGCCGCCGGCGCCCCCCTGTCCGGAGCCAGCGCAGCCCCAGCTCCCCGAGCCGCCA
Source organism: Eretmochelys imbricata (assembly GCF_965152235.1). Taxonomy (NCBI): domain Eukaryota; kingdom Metazoa; phylum Chordata; order Testudines; family Cheloniidae; genus Eretmochelys; species Eretmochelys imbricata. The sequence goes on along the minus strand of NC_135594.1, from coordinate 17,030,269 downwards.
GAGCCGCCAGCCGAGCCCCCGGCCCCGCCGCAGCCCCCCGCTCAGGGCCCCCCGGAGCCTCCCACGGCCCCCCCGGCGCCCCCTGCCGGCCCCCCGGCGCCCGCCCCTGACGGGGAGCCGCTGGCCCTGCCCCAGGAGCTGCTGGCCGAGGGTCAGGCGGGCGCCACCCTGCTGGTGACGGGGCTGACGCCCGAGGAGCTGGCGGTGACGGCTGCTGCCGAGGCCGCGGCCCAGGCCGCAGCCACCGAGGAGGCCCAGGCCCTGGCCATCCAGGCCGTGCTGCAGGCGGCCCAACAAGCCGTGCTGGGTGAGTGCCCCCCGGGGCCCCCGCCGGGACCCCCACCCCCTCACCAGCCCCGCAGGCCCCGGCCACCCCGGGACCCCCGCGCTGGCGCGCTGGCCCCCTGCCCCCTGCGTGAGTGTCCCTGCAGCCCCCGCTGGCTCCTCCTTATCCCCCTCCCCTGCTGGACCCCGCCCCCGCTGCCCCTCCCCGGGCTGCCCACGGGGGCCCCCCGACCCTCCAGCTGAGCTGTGTGCCTTGCAGGTGCGGGGGAGCCCATGGAGACGGGCGAGGCGGGCACGGGGCCGGCGGAGCTGGGGGCGCTGGGGGGCGAGGGCCCCGAGGGGCAGCCCACGGCCATCCCCATCGTGCTGACACCGCAGGAGTTGGCCGCCCTGGTGCAGCAGCAGCAGCAGCTGCAGGAGGCCCAGGCGGTGGCTGCGGCTCAGCAGCCCCACGGCGCCCCCCTGCCCACCGAGGCCCTGGCGCCCGCCGACAGCCTCAACGACCCGGCCGCCGAGAGCAACGGGCTGAGCGAGCTGGCCAGCGCTGTCAGCAGCACCGTCGCCCTCCTGCCCGCCGCGCCCAGCGAGGGTGAGTGCGCCGGGGGGCCCGGGATCCCTCCCGGCCGGGGGGGCGTGCAGAGGGGCTGGATGCTGGGGAGGGGGTGCAGGACACCTGGGATGTCTCCTGAGGGTGCAGGGGGGCTGGGCGCAGGACGCTGGGGGCGGCTGGATGCTGGGGGGTGGGCGTAGGGCGCCTGGGATGTCTCCTGGGGGTGCGGGGGGGCTGGGCGCAGGACGCTGGGGGTGGCTGGATGCTGGGGGGTGGGCGTAGGGCGCCTGGGATGTCTCCCGGGGGGGCTGGGCGCAGGACGCTGGGGGCCGCTGGGGGGTGGGCATAGGGCGCCTGGGATGTCTCCTGGGGGTGCAGGGGGGCTGGGCGCAGGACGCTGGGGGCGGCTGGATGCTGGGGGGTGGGCGTAGGGCGCCTGGGATGTCTCCTGGGGGTGCGGGGGGACTGGGCGCAGGATGCTGGGGGTGGCTGGGGGGTGAGCGTAGGGCACCTGGGATGTCTCCCAGACTGGGGGGCTGGGCGCAGGACACTGGGGGGGGCGTACGGAGGGGCTGGATGCTGCGGGGGGTGTAGGACACCTGGGTTCTCTCCCAGCAGGGGGGCTGGATGCACTCAGTGCCCCTCCTGCCGTTCCTCCAGGCCTGGCTCCGTCCAACACATTCGTGGCCCCACAGCCCGTGGTGGGGCCCAGCCCAGCCAAGCTGCAGGCGGCTGCCACCCTGGCCGAGGTGGCCAATGGCATTGAGCCTGCCCCCATGGTGAGTGCAGGGGCTGTGCCAAGGGGTGGGGACTGGGGGAGCTGGGAGGATGAGCATCTGGGGGGCTGAGCCATGGAGGGGGGAGCTGGGAGGATGAGCATCTGGGGGGCTGAGCCATGGAGGGGGGAGCTGGGAGGATGAGCACATGGTGGTCTGAGCCATGGGCAGGGAGCTGGGGGGCTGAGCTATGTGGGGGGAGCTGGGAGGATGAGCACATTAGGGGCTGCGCCATGGGGCAGGTAGCTGGGGGAGCTGCGAGGACGAGCACGTGGGGGTCTGAGCCCAGGGGCTGGGGCTGATCCCTCTCTCCGCCCAGAAGCCGGATCCCTCGGTGCAGCCCCAGAAGCTGTTGGTGAAGAAGGAAAACCAGTGGTTTGACGTGGGTGTCATCAAGGGCACCAACATGATGGTGACCCATTACTTCCTGCCCCTCAACGACGCGCCCCCTAGCGACGTGAGTGTCCCCCCCGCCTGCCCCCCAGTGACAGTGTCCCCTCCGCCTGCCTCCAGTGCCGTGAGTGTCCCCCTGTCAAAGTGTGGGGGAGTCAGGGCCCTGCACCCCCACCTCCTGCGGTCCCCCGGGACGCTCAGCCAGCCAGGAACACAGGCCACAACAGAGCTTGTGGGTCCAGGAAACAGGACCCCTCTTGGGGGTGGGCCTCCCCCCATCTCCCCAGCCAGCCCCAAACAGAGACTCCCCTCCCCCCCCCCCCCCCCCCCCGGCCCCTCTCTCCCGGGCCAGGAGGCCACCAGATCTCTTTGTTCTCCAGCCCGGGCCCAGGAGACGGGGTGTCGGCCATTCTCCGTGCAGACCCCATCACCCCGGCCCCCTAGAGCTCTGTGACCATCACCCCCCTGATCCCCCCACCTGGATCCTTAAGAAAGGCCTAGGGGAAACTGAGGCACCCACCCAGTATTCAGAGAAGACCTGAAGGCCATTCCCACTTCATCACACACCCCGGCCTGCCCCCCAGCCAGCAACGTGCCCCCCAGCAACGTGTCCCCTTGTCCACGGCCTGCCCCCCAGCGAGACACCTACCCACCCCCGGGAGTGTCCCTGTGCCCCACGGCCTGACCCGATGCCATCCCTGCCCCCTGCCACTCTGAGTGTCCGTGTGCCTCTGGCACCATCCCCCCCCCCCCCCCGCCATCACCTACACCCCAGCCCAGCTGCTCGCTGCTGTGACGTGTCTCCTGCTGCCACCACCATGGTAGCCACGGCCCCAGATGCCCCCCCCGGCCCCACTGACTCTGGGCTCGTCCCCCAGGACGACTCGGGCACCGTCCCCGACTACACGCAGCTGAAGAAGCAGGAGCTGCAGCCGGGCACGGCCTACAAGTTCCGGGTGGCCGGGCTGAATGCCTGTGGGCGCGGCCCCTTCTCCGACATCTCCGCCTTCAAGACCTGCCTGCCCGGCTTCCCGGGTGCGCCCTGCGCCATCAAGATCAGCAAGGTGGGTGCCCTACCCCCCTCGCCCCTGGCCATGCCCCCCGGGCCTGCCCCGGCCAGCCGGCCGCTGGCCTGCCCCCCTCGTCTGCCGGCCGGCCGCCCGCCTACTCCCTCACCCCGGGGTGCCCTCTCCCGCAGAGCCCTGACGGGGCCCACCTGACGTGGGAGCCACCCTCGGTGACCTCGGGGAAGATCGTGGAGTACTCGGTGTACCTGGCCATCCAGAGCGCCCAGGCGGGCGAGCCCAAGGGCACGGCACCAGCCCAACTGGCTTTCATGCGGGTCTACTGCGGGCCCAGTCCATCGTGCCTCGTGCAGTCGGGCAGCCTGGCCAACGCCCACATCGACTACACCACCAAGCCGGCCATCATCTTCCGTATCGCCGCCCGTAACGAGAAGGGCTACGGGCCCGCCACCCAGGTCCGGTGGCTGCAAGGTGAGCTGGGCCGGGGCCTGGGCCTCTGAGGGGGCAGAGCCAGGGCCGTGGGATGCCGGGGTTCCATTCTCAGCTGGCAGAGTGGGGAGGGGCTGAGAGCCAGGACACCTGGGTTCTCTCTCAGGGGAGTGGGGCTGGCGTTGCTCCCCGAGTCTCTAACCCCCTTCTCCGCTGCTGCAGAGTCCAGTAAGGACGGCTCCATGGCCAAACCGGCCAGCAAGCGGCCGCTCTCCTCTCCCGACATGTGAGTGCCAGGGTGGGGGCTGGCGGGGCAGGGGGTGAGAAAGTGGGTGGTGCTGGGTGGGGGGGCACTGGGGCCTGGGAACCTTCTGACTCTGGTGGGGCCCAGGGGCATGGGGGGGGTTCTCCACGGGGTGGCCGGGGACACACCGGGTGCTGTACTGGTCCCGGCGGGCGGGGGGCTTCTCCACGGGGTGGGCGGGGGGGGCACGGGGGGCTGTACTGGTCCTGGGGGGGTGGAGGGGCTAGTTCCCATGGCACCACGGTCAGCTCTCACCCCCCCCCATTCCCCCCCCCCAGGAAATCTGCTCCAAAGAAGCCGAAGGCCGACGGGCAGTGAAGGAGGCCCCCCGCCTCAGCACCGGCTCCCCACGCCCCCGCTCGCCAAGGAAAGCGCATTTCATTGGGGCTGGACTGTGGGGCCGGGGGTCACTGAACCGTGCTCCTCCCCCGGACCCTTGGCTGCAGGGGGGGCCGGGGTGCCCTGGACTCTGATTTGCCCCGGGGCGGGGGGGGCGGCATTGGGTTTTTTACATGTTGCAGTTGCTGGAATGAAGTTCTTTTGTCCTCCCCACTGTTGTGCGGGACGAGGGCTGCAGATTTGGGGGTGCTCCCCCCAGCTCTCACCTCTGTACAGACCCCCCCCAGTTCCCTTGTAGTGTCTGAGTTGTAGAGGAGAGGGGGGGCTGTAGCTGTTGTGAATAGCAGGGTCCCTCTACAGGTGTTTGAGGGGGGGCCCTAGCTTGACCCCCCCACCCCGAATCAGAGCCGCTGTCTCCTCCCCCGGGGCAGGGGGGCTCCTGCCTCCCCTTGGGAAACACTTTTTTTGTATAAACCATTTTTTTAGGAAAAAAAGAAAAACCGAAAAAAAACCCCACGGGGGGGAGGGGCTTGTGGCCCCCCAGAAGATAGGGTCCCCCACGGTGCGGGGGGGCCCGGTACAGGTTTAAATGCCCTCTGAGCAATTAGTCGGGTCATTTAGGGGGGAGCCCCTGCGTCTCCCCCTTGTGCCCTCCTGGTCGACATTCCATGGGGGCGCCCCCCAAGTTCGAGGGGCGGAGCCGGGGGGCTCCAGGCCCGGCCCCCGGGCTGAGGTGGGCGGGCAGCCCCCCTCGTTGTATGATAGTGTATTTCGCTGTGCCCCCCCGCCCCCGTGCTGTGTCTGTCGGGTTGTGCGATTTTCGACCATTAAAGACATTTTTGAAGTAAAGGGAAGCCTGGCGTGTTTCGTGGGGGGGCCCCGGCCGGATGGGGGGGGGGGACTCTGGAGGGGGTCACGGGGCGCTTCCTGCTGCCCCGTGACTGGAAACGGGCAGCGCCGGGGATCAGCTGACGGGGTCACGTGGCCGCGTGCGCTGGGGGCGGGCGGCCGGACGCCTGGGTCCCGGGGCGGAGGATGGAGCCGGAGACGCGGGCGCTGCTCGAGGCTTGGCGGGGGCGGCTGGGCCGGGAGCTGGACGCGGCCATCGGCTTCTGGGCGCGCCACTCGCACGACCCCGAGCACGGGTGAGCGGAACCCAGGCGTCCGGGCTGCCCCCCGCCCCCGAGCCGGGAGGGAACCCAGGCGTCCGGACTCTAACCCCTCCCCCTCTCTCTGCAGCGGGTTCTTCTCCTGTCTGGGCCGGGACGGGGCCGTTTACGACGATGTGAAATACGTCTGGCTGCAGGGCCGGCAGGTGGGGCCGGGGGCTCGGGGGGGCGTTGGCTAATGGGGGGAGCCGGGCTGGGGTGCCAGGTTCTTGACCCAGGCCCCGTCCCCCCAGGTGTGGGTCTACGCCCGGCTGTATCGCACGGTGCCGCGGTTCCGACGTCCTGACCTGCTGGAGGCCGCCCGGGCCGGTGAGCCCCGCCGGGGGGGGGAGGAAGGCGGGCGGGCGGCGGGCCGGGGGGGAGCTGGAACATTTGCCCCCCCCCTTGGGTAATCAGCTGACTCGGTGTCACCTGACCAGCCCTAGGGGGTGGGTCCTTTCCCGCGGCGGGCAACGCAGCCAGGACGCCTGGGTCCTTTCCCCGCAGGTGGGGAGTTCCTGCTGCGCTGCGCCCGCCTGGGGCCGGGGTCCCCCAAAGCCGCCTTCGCGCTGAGCCGGGACGGGCGCCCCACCAAGGTCCAGCGCAGCATCTTCAGCGAGTGCTTCTGCGCCCTGGGGAGCCGCGCTACCGGGTGAGTGCCCGGCGGGGGCGGGGGCGGGGCTGCCCCGGACGCCTGGGTTCTGACTGCCCGTCCCCCCGCAGCGGGAGGCGCGGGCGCTGCTGGAGGCCGTGGTGCGCTGGGTGCGGGAGGACCCGACGGAGCTGGGGCGCCCCCTGCTGGCCGGCGCGACGCCCCACGAGCCGCTGGCCGAGCCCATGATGTTGCTGTGCCTGGCGGAGCAGCTGGGGGACGGCGCCGGGGGCCCCCTGGCCGAGCTGGAGGGGTGGTGCGCCCGGCGCCTCCTCCGCCACCTGCAGGTAGGGTCCCCATCACGGGCCCCCGCCCTATGCAGAGCCAGCCCCCCCCCCCCCCATCTGCTCCCCATCACTAACACGCCGCCCCCGCAGAGGGACGGCAGCGCCGTGCTGGAGAACGTCTCCCCCGACGGGAAGGAGCTGCCGGGATGCCTGGGGCGGCAGCAGAACCCGGGTGAGCCTGGACCTCTGGGTCTGGGGAGGGGGGGAGGGGTGTGTCGGGGGGGGGGGGGCGGGCGGGGTTCTCGCGGCGGACGCGGCGCTGGGAGCTCGGACGCCTGGGTTCCGTGGCTGACTCTGCCCCCAGGCCACGCGATCGAGGCCGGCTGGTTCCTGCTCCGGTTCGCCCAGCGGCAGGGGGACGCGGCGCTGGCGGCTCAGGCCATCGAGGGGTTCATGGTGCGGCCCTTCCAGGCTGGCTGGGACCCCGAGCACGGGGGGCTCTTTGCCTTCCAGGATGCGGATGGGCTCTGCCCCACACAGGTAGGGGGCGCCCCCGCTCCTCCCCCCCTCCTCCCCTGACCAGGTCCCCACCCCTCTGAGCCCCCTTTGTCGGCCCCCCAGCTGGAGTGGAACATGAAGCTGTGGTGGCCCCATGCCGAGGCCATGGTGGCCTTTCTCATGGCCTATGCCCACAGCCGCGAGCCTGCCCTGCTCCGCCTCTTCGACCAGGTGGCTGCCTACGCCTTCCAGCGGGTGAGTTTACCAGGCTGCCCAGGGGTGGGCCGCTGCCGCCCGGGGGGGACTCCTGGGCGCGCAGGGGCAAGTTGTCAGAGCTGTGCTGAAAATCACCATCCTCCTGCTGCAGTTCCGGGATCCCGAGCACGGCGAGTGGTTTGGCTACCTGGCGCAGGACGGGAAGGTGGCCCTCACCATCAAGGGGGGGCCCTTCAAGGGTAAGTGGGGCAGGGTGATGGGTTGGGTCTGGACTAGGTCTGCTCCTGCTTTCCTAGGGGACTGGAAGCCAGAAGAGGAGCAATGGTCTCAGGTTGCAGGCGGGGAGGTCTAGGTGGGATATTAGGAAAACCTTCTTCACGAGGAGGGCGGTGAAGCCCTGGGGTGGGCTCCCGAGGGCGGTGGTGGGATCCCCCCGAGAGGTTTTTAAGGCCCGGCTGGACCACGCCCGGGCTGGGACGATTTAGTTGGGGTTGGTGCTGCCATGAGCAGGGGGTGGGACTCCAGGGCCTCCTGAGTCCCTTTTAGTCTGAACCCCGCCCCCTAACAGCTGTAGGTGGGGTGGGGGCTGGGACCCCCCAAGTATTAACACCGAATAGCGACTCTGTGCAGCGCGCTGACCCGGCCCCCCTGTACCCGGCTTGTCCCTCCCCAGGCTGCTTCCACGTGCCCCGCGCCCTGCACCTGTGCGAGGAGATGCTGGAGAAGCTGCTGCGGGAGCCCGAGCGGGAGCCGCTCCTCGCGGGCCGCCAATAAAGGAAGTGCCGCAAAGACTCGTCTCCGTCCCCCCGTGTCCCCCTCGCTCCGGGCGGAAAAAGCGTTCCCAGGGCAGGAGAAGCGGGGCCCGCGTCCGGTCCTGCTGGAGCCCCGTCCGGTCCGGTCCGGTCCCTCCCGGGCTCCGAGGCCGCGCGTGTTAACGGACCCGGAGTGACCCCGGAGCCGGCGGGGGGTTGGGCTCCCGGACGCCTGGGTCCCGTGCCGGACAGCCCCGCCCCCTCCTTCCCTGCTCTGGAGGCAGCAGCCACCGCCGCTCCCCGCGCGGGGGCCGCCCCCGGCTTTATACCCCCCGGCCGCGCCATTGGCCGCCTCCCGGCCCCGCCCACCGAGCGCCGGCCAATGGGCGAGCCCCGCGCCGCTCCCCACTGCGCATGCGCCGCGGGCTCATCAGCAGGGCTGCGGGGACGGTGGTTCAGTAATGCCGCGTCTCGCTGCAGCCCGGGGAACGCCCTGCCGGGGGACGCCCAAAGCATCCTGGGGTTCAGAAAAGGAGGAAATCGGACCCTGGGACCAGCCCCTGCTCTGGGTGTCCCTGAACCGCTGGGGGCCGGGCCCCCGGCGGTGCACCAGGAATCTCCCCATTGCAGAGTTACAGCCCAGTGTCTCCGGCTCACAGGTCCTGGCCCCCTGAGAACTGCGCCCCGCAGCCAGAGGGGACAGGAATTGTGGGGGCTGCAGAGTGCGAGAGGAGAGTGATGGGGGGGGGGTCAGTAAGGAGCCAGCGGTGCTGGGGGGGGGTATCAAGCCCCCCATTACCGCATGTATGAGCAGTGCTAGGAGATCCGCGCTCGGCTCGGCCCAGGCCCTACCAGCCGAGTCCTTCCACCCTCCAACAGACTGGCCCCTCTCAGCCAGGCCGAGCCCCCCAACCCAGCCAGACGCTGCCACCCCCGCGATGCCTTTGACTCCCCACCCCTGGGGAGGGGACATGATCCTGAGGCCAACGCTGCAGGAAAGACAAACCCACTAATCCCACGCCCACCCAGCTTGGGGAAATGGGGGCCATCCTGCTGGTAAACTGAGGCACAGCCCATCTCAGCTCCGCAGGGGAGGGGAAATGACTCACCGCTGATTGCAGCAGAGCCAGCTCCACTGTAGGGGTCTTCAGAGCAGCCAACAGGATCCAACAGGCTGCTGAACCGACCCCACCAGGGCCTTCCACACACCCCCAACTCTGGGGAGCCCCTCAGCTTGGTCTCTGGGCTGCAGGACCCAGCCTGCTCCTACGCATAGGGTGACCCCCGTGGTGAAGGCGTTGCCAGCTATGGAGAGCAACATCTAGGCACCCCTCAGCCCCAAACTCCAGGGAGCCCCACCGGCCCCAGAGTGTTGCCTAATCAGCATGCAAATGAGGCCTGGAGGCTTCCCTGCTGCTCGCCCTCCCCTGGGCCCCCTTTACCACCAGGAGCCATGGGGCATTGCCCTCCCTGTGCCCCAGGAGTCAGCTTCTGCCCCAGGCTTGCAGCAAGTGGTAGCCCAACTGAGATGGGGCAGGGGGAGGGTGCAGCTAGCCTAGACAGTAATTATGGTAGCAGAGGGGGCACAATTGCTTCTGCACGTTATTAGCAGCATTACAGTAGCACCTCGGTTCATGGCTGGCAGCCACACCTCGGGCCCCCTCCCCCTTTGCTGGCCAATGTTGGGGGGACCCTCCCTTACCCCAAACTGCAGCCAGAGGGGGTGGGGCTAGTGATCACATGGCATCTCCCGGGGGGGTCTCAAACGCAGATCAGAGGTGAGGGGGTTAAAAAATGAGGGTGCCCGCCTAGGAATGGGGGGTGGGGAGAGAACCCAGGCTCCCAGCCCCCTCTGCTCTAACCACCAGACCACCCCCTCCCCTCCCAGAGCCAGGGACAGAACCCAGGTCTCCCTGCTCGAACAGACACAAAGAGAATTTAAGCAAACTTTATTTGGGGACCCCCCCAAATGGACAGCAGCTTCCCCCTCCCACGGGTACAAAGCTATGCTCAAAGCGTGGGGCAAGGAGCCCCCTGCAGAGGGGAGCCCCATGGGCACGAGCATGGGTTTGGCCTGGAGGATGTCGGGCGGCAGTTGGGGGGGGCTCACTCCCCATTCCCAGCGGCTTTGAAGAGCCCTTTGCTGCGCAGACCGAAGGCGGGTTTGGGGGGGCCGGGGCCCCTCTTCCCAGCCAGGGCGGTTCTGGGGGGATCTGGGGGCTCGGGGACGCCTTCGGGCCCCCCCTGCCGTCCCCCGCTTTTGCTGAGCAGCTCCTTGAACACGGAGTCCATGTTTCGCGTCACGGCCTGGAAGGAGAGAGACAAGTGGGTGGGGGCCAGCCCCAAGGGCAGGGAATGGGGTGCGTCCCCCCACACTTACCTTATCCATCTCCATGTGCTTCTCCGGTGCCCCTTGTTTCTCTCCACTATTCAGGCGACCTCCGCCGGGGGGTCCAATCCCCAGAGCCCCCCGCTCCATCCTGGGGGGGAGGAAAGGGGGTGTTGGCAGACAGAAGGGAGAGATTTGGGGGGGCCCCATTCAGGGCAGCCACCTTTGGGGTGGGGCTGGCTCCCCAGGGACCCCTCGCCGAGGAGAGGGGGGGTCTCACCTGTCAAAAGCCCGGGGGACGGTGGGGGAGTGAAGGGGGAAGGGCAGACGCCCCGAGTCGATGAAGGGGGAGGCCACTTTGCGGATGGGGCTGGTACCAGGTCGCTGGCGCCCCCGGCTGCCCTCCGAGTTCACCCGCAGCCTGCGAGAGAAATGGGGGTTACCCGGCAACCCCTCGGTGGCAGGGCTGGTGGCTGGTTAACTGGGGGCAGGGCATCTGGGGACCCCTCGGTGTCGGGGCAGGGAGCCGGGTATCTGGGGACCCCTCAGGGGCGGGGCTGGTGGCTGGTTAACTGGGGGCAGGGTAGGGGCCAGGTATCTGGGGGGGGTGGGGCAGGGCAGGGGGCTGCGTATCTGGGGTCCCCTCCGGGGTGGGGCAGGGTATCCAGGGACCCCCCCCTTCACCTGCTGGTTAACTCTGATGTTGGCTCAGGTGGGGGGGACGCAGTGTCTCCGTCCGACCCCGAGGTTCGGCGACTCTGGCTTTTCTCGGTGCTGGGGACAGAGCAGATTCTGTTAGGGGGGGTTGTTCTCCCCCAGCCCCCCCCTCACTAGACCCCAACCCCCATCTGTTTCCGCTCCCTCAGCCCCCCCGCACCCCTCACCTGGGGGTCAGGCTGATGTACTTGTGGGGCACCAGGCCGCGGGCCCCCCCCAGCTCCCCGCGCCACCAGTCTGGGGAGGCCTTGGCCAGCAGCCGGATCCGGTCCCCGGGCTGGAACGAGAGCTCCTGGGACGAGCGCCCCTCGTAGGAGAACCGGGCCACGGCCTCGGGGGGGCCCTCCGGGTCTGGGGGGGACACACGTCAGACCACACCGGAGCCCCCCAGCCCCTCCCACCGGAGCCCCCCAACCCCTACCCCCATAATACCCCTAATGCCTCCCACCAACACCTGCCTAGGGCTCCCCACCTCCTCCCACCGTCACCCCCCTGCCCCTGCCAGCACCCCCTAGGGCCCCCCACCCCCTCCCACCAGCAGCCCCCATTGCTCCACCCTTGGGGCGCTGGGCGGCTGGCGTGTGCAGACAGTGGGACCCACGGGGGGGGTGACCCCCGGAGGGTGGGACCCTCTCCAATGCCAGAGCTGGGGTGGGGGGGGAAGGGACCTCCTGGCCCAACCCCCCCCATCACCCCCCTCACCGTCCTCGCTGGCCATGGCCAATGTTTCGGGGGGCCCGTCCCCCTCGCTCTCCTCAGCTGCGGGGTCCAGGGGCAGCATCTCGCTGGGGGGCGAGAGACAGGGTGAGATCAGGGCCCTGCCCCTCACCAGGGGCCCCCCCAGAAATGCCCAGCACATCCCCTGCCCTGGCTCCCCCCACCTGCCCCCCACTCACCTGTCCTCGTCGGGCGGCGCCAGGCACCTCTCGTATAGGGGGCCTGGCAGCTGGTCGGGGGGGGGGAAGGTGGCCTCGGGGTGCAGGATCAGGCTCTTCACGGCCTCGTTGGCGTGGGGCTGAGTGGAGACGGGGTCCAGGCCGGGTGGGGCAGCTGCCAGCGTGGGCCCGAAGCAGACGGCCAGGTTGTAGGGGGTCATCATGTTCTCCTCGCTGTACTGGGACACGCTGGGGGGGAGAGCGGCCTGCTGAGCCCCACGGCACCCCCTGCCGAGCCCCCCCCGCCTCACGGCCCCCCCTCCCTGAGTCGCCCCCTGCCGAGCCCCCCGCTCCACAGCCCCCCTGCCTCACGGCCCTCCCTGCCAAGACCCCCCGCTCCACGGCACCCCCACCCCACGGCGCCCCCCCGGCCGAGCCCCTCCGCCTCACAGACCCCTGCCCCAAGGCCCCCCCGGCGAGACCCCTTGCCTCACGGCGCCCCTGGCCCCACAGCACCCCCTGCTGAGCCCCCGGCGCCCCCTGCCACTCACTGGTTGAGGAAGGCGAAGAGATATCGCAGGACAACGACCACGGGCCCCGGGAGCCGGGCCAGGAGGGCGCGGAGGTGGGAGATGCGCTCGGACGGGCATTCCAGCTCTGGGGGGTAGGGGGGGGTCAGCCAGGGGGGCAAAGAACAGGCAGAGGGGGGTCCATGGGGGGAGATAGGGACAGGGGAGTCAGGGGGGTGGGCCGGGAGGGGGTCACGGGGGTGTGGGGCGGGGCTGGAGGGACACGCCAGGGGAGGGACGGGGCTGGGGGCCCATGGGGGGTGGGACACATGGGGGGGACTCACGGGCCGTCGCCAGCAGCTCTGGGAAGACGTCCGGCGGAATCAGGGGCTTCTGCAGCCCCCGAAAAAACAACTTCAGGACCCCGGCCACCGAGTCCAGGTCACGGGGGTAGGAGCCGCCTGCCAGGGGGTCCTCGCCTGGGGGAGGAACCAGGGGTCAGTGGTGAGGTGGGGTGGCTCCCTCCAGTCTCCCACCCAGCCCCCCCACGCCCAGCCCCCCCATACCTCTCTCAAAGGCCTCCCGGATTTCAGTCACCCGCATCTGCGACCCCGGCACCCGGAAGATCCCCTCGTGCTGGAGACCTGTGGGGAGAATCCGGGGTGGGACGCGGCAGCAGAGAACCCGAGGGAGGGGACCCAGGCATCCGGGACGGGGCGAGGGGGACCCAGGCGTCCGGGACGGGGCGAGGGGGACCCAGGCTCTTACCGTGCAGGTTGATGAATCGGATGCAGCTCTCCACCACCAGCGGGATGGCCTGGCCGGATTTCTGCAGGTGGGGGGGGAGGAGATCAGACCCCAGGCCCCCGCAGCCTCTGCCCCATTGGTGGGGGAGGGGCTGGGAGACACTGGACCCACCCCCTCAGGCTCCAGCAAAGCGCACGAGGGGCAGATCCTGGCACCAGTGCTGGGGGGCAGGAGATCCCCCCTGCCCCACAGGGACCAACGGGGGCCGAGCCAGCGGGGGTGGGATGCAGAGCAAGAGGCTGGGGGGGGTAGCATGGGGGCCAGCGGGGGGGCAGCATGCAGGGGGGGGATCTGGTACCTGCACAAAGTCCTCCAGGTCTGTGGGGAAGGAGGCGAATGCGGCCGGGACGCGGGGGAGGGAGGCGCGCGGAGGGGCCCTGTGTGTGGGGGGGAGAACATGTCAGACACTGAGGTGGGGGATTCGGGGCCCCCCCAGCTGCCAGGGGGCCAGGATACGGGGGCAGAGCTAGACCTGCCAGCCTTGGGAGCCCCCAACCCCCATCTTCCCCCCTGCCCCCCAGCCTCCCCCCGTCCCCCCTCACCTGAGCTCCTCTCCATCCTCAGGGGCCACTGCAGAGAAAGCGAGAGGCAGAGGGTGACTCGGGGGGGTTTCAGGAAATACGCGAATGAGGGTGCCTGGAACGTAACTGGATGATATGTCGTGATCCGCTGCGCGTGGCCACCCCCTTTGTGTGAACGCGTCACTCTGGGGCCAACGGTGGCCCGGGTCCCGGTGCGATGCTGTGACGTGCGGGCCACTGATGGTGGCTTGGCAGGAGCAGCGACTGGGGGGGGCTCTGAGGCTTGCGGGGTCTCCCAGGACATGGGACCATGTCACCTGGTAGCAGAATCCACCCTAAACCTGGGGCTTTTCCCTTTGGAAGGAGTTGTGGGGACCCAGAGAGGGACAAAGGGGTCCTGCCTGGGGCTAAAGCTATAACAGGGGGTGGAAGACAACAAAGGGGGCTGGAGTCATGAGAAATCCCCGAGTTCCCCTGAGCAGGAACAAGGGCTGCACCGGGGAAGGACGGGCCCAGACAAGGGAGGAGTCTAGTCTGGGAAAGAAGCTTCCTGGACCTTGTTCCCCGTATTCGGTTCCGAGACGTGCTCGGCTTCGACTTGCGGGTTCTGTGGGGATGGAGGGATGGGATGTGTGGGGATGGACGGATGGAGGGACGGGGCGTGCGGGGATGGAGGGATGGGGCGTGCAGGGATGGAGAGATGGGGCGCGTGGGGAAGGACGGGCCCAGACGAGGGAGGAGTCTAGACTGGGAAAGAAGCTTCCTGGACCTTGTTCCCCGTGTTCGGTTCCGAGACGTGCTCGGCTTCGACTTGCGGGTTCTGTGGGGATGGAGGGATGGGATGTGTGGGGATGGACGGATGGAGAGATGGGGTGCGTGGGGAAGGACGGGCCCAGACGAGGGAGGAGTCTAGTCTGGGAAAGAAGCTTCCTGGACCTTGTTCCCCGTGTTCGGTTCCGAGACGTGCTCGGCTTCGACTTGCGGGTTCTGTGGGGATGGAGGGATGGGATGTGTGGGGATGGACGGATGGAGGGATGGGGCGTGCGGGGATGGAGGGATGGGGCGTGCAGGGATGGAGAGATGGGGCGCGTGGGGAAGGACGGGCCCAGACGAGGGAGGAGTCTAGTCTGGGAAAGAAGCTTCCTGGACCTTGTTCCCCGTGTTCGGTTCCGAGACGTGCTCGGCTTCGACTTGCGGGTTCTGTGGGGATGGAGGGATGGGGCATGTGGGGATGGAGGGATGGGATGTGTGGGGATGGACGGATGGAGGGATGGGGCGCGTGGGGAAGGATGTGCCCAGACGAGGGAGGAGTCTAGTCTGGGAAAGAAGCTTCCTGGACCTTGTTCCCCGTGTTCGGTTCCGAGACGTGCTCGGCTTCGACTTGCGGGTTCTGTGGGGCTTGTGGGCGACTCACTTTGTTCTGTTATGACTTGGGGCCGCGCAAACCCGACCTGTTATTCAGACTAAAATCACTTTTTGCTCATGAAGGAGCCCAGAGTAAGTGATTAATGCCGGGGGGGCGGCAAACAGCGGTGCCTGTTTCTCTGTCCCCGTTCGAGGGGGCGGACGGCTCAGGGCTTTACCCTGCGGAAGCTTCGGATCAATTTGGGGTTTGGACCCCCACTGGGAACTGGGTGTCTGGGTGCGGGAGACAGGGGCAATTCTTAAGCTCTTCTCAGTTACGTCTGCAGCTCTGGGGCCCGTGGGTCAGACCCTGGGTCTGTGTTTGCAGCCGGCTGGCGGGTCCGGCTCGCCAGGGCAGGGGGCTGGAGGCCCAGGCTGGCAGGGAAAACGGGCCCAGAGGTAACTCAGCACATCAGGGGATCTTTGTGACCGAACCCGTCACAAACAATTAACGCGCGGACGCCTGGGTCCTTCCCCCTGCCCCCACTCACCCTTCGCAATGGCCTCGTCCAGCATCTCCAGCTTCGACTGTAACTTCGCCCTGATGCTCCGTCGGGTCAGGAACAGCTCCAGCTTCTGCGGGGGAGGACAGGATGAGCGGGGCAGGGCGGGAGTGAGGGAGACGGGTGGGGGGGGCTGCGGGGCAGGAGCAAGGGGTGCTGGGGGGCTGCAGGTCGGGGGTGAGGGGTGCCATGGGACGGGGGGGCCATACCGTGAGGTAGAAAGTCTCTGTCTCCAGCTGCTGGGCCCGTCTCTTGGCCCCGCTGCGCCCCTCGGCACCAGCCCCCTTCAGCGACTCGACCGAGCCGGGCCCCCCGAAGGCCTCCAGCACCTCGGGCTCCTCGGCCCCCAGCAGCTCCCGCAAGCTGCTCATTGTGGCTTGCAGCGTCTTGTTCACCTGGGGGAACATGGGGCGGTGAGGGGGGAGCCCAGCGCTGGCTCCCAGAATCCTTTGCAGTGTTTTGGGGCACCAGGCTACCACCCCAGCTGTGTCCCACGCGGGCTGTGGAGCGGAGGGCCAGGGCCCCTCCGGCTGCGCGAGACGTGGGGTGACCAGGGGGCTGCGTCGGGCAACGTGTCCCGGCTGACGAGGGCCCCCCAGCGTGTCCCCCCCGGCCCCACCTCCTCGGTCTCCAGGCTCAGGTCCTTCAGCCGCGCCTCGATGTCCTGCCGATGCCGCAGCAGCTCCGGGCACAGGGACCCCACGGCCTGGACCTCCGACACCTGGGGGGAGCCAAAGGGGGTGATGCAGCCGGGGGGTTGGCTGTCCCCATCCCCCCATATCTTCCCCCGCCACCGCACCCCACCCCGCACCTTCCCGCAAGCCCCCCACCTTCCCCCGCCACCACACCCCACCCCGCACCTTCCCTGCCCCAAGCCCCCCACCTTCCCCCGTCACCGCACCCCACACTCCACCTTCCCCCAACCCCCCACCTGCCCCCACCACCGCACCCCACACTCCACCTTCCCTGCCCCCAAGCCCCCCACCACCTTCCCCTGCCACCGTACTCCACCCCGCCCCCAACCCATCTTCCCTGCCCACAAAGCCCCCACCTACCCCTGCCACCCCACCCTGCCCCCCATCTTCGCCCACCACCAACCCCCCATATTTTCCCCACCCCCCCACCTTCCCTGCCCCCAACCCACCCATCTACCCCTGCCACCGCACCCCACCCCTCATCTTCCCCTCCCGGGCCCCCGATTCCTTCCCCCCGACCCCCTCTCACCTCGTCGCCTTCATGGGGGTGGTACTCGAAGCGCGGGGGGGGGGCAGTAAGTGGCTGGGTTGGCCTCCATCAGCCGGGCCTTGTCCCCGGGGGGGTCCAGGGCCAGCACGGCCCCCTCCAGAACCCCCAGCCCCTCCTGCCAGGAGCTCTGGGCCCGGCCCTCGGCCGCCAGGTACGTCCGCAGCAGGCGGCCCAGGGAGAGATGGAACCCGAGGTCCGAGCACTGTGGGGAGACACACCCCTGAACCCCGGCCGGGGGCCCCCCAAGGCCAGCCCAGCCCAGTCCCCGCCTGGCCGGTGCCCCTCACTCCCGACCCGCAGCCCCCCGAGCCCAGCCTAGCCCCCGCCCGGCCGGTGCCCCTCACTCCCGACCCGCAGCCCCTGCTAGCCCAGCCCTGGGCTCCCCCGCAGGGCGGCCGGTGCCCCCCCAATCCCCTGGAGCATCCAGCCTTCTCGGACGCCTGGGTCCCATTCCCCACGCTGCAGGGTCGCGGGGGAGCTGCCCGGACGCCTGGGTCCCCGCGTACGTCGAGGATGTCGGAGACGTCCCAGAGGCAGTAGTTGCTGATCACGGCGTTCGTGGCCCGCAGGTGCAGGAGATAATCGTTCCGCGCCCCTGTGCACTTCCCCTGGGCTGCCAGGAACCGGGCGTGACGCTGGCGGGGGGAGAGACCTGTCAGCTGGGGGGCAGCCGGGACCCCCCGAGTCCCCGCCCCCTCCTGGCCCTGCCCCCATAGCCCCCCAAGCCGCCTCCCCCCACCTGCTCACCTTCTCCACCAGCCGTTCCCCCTTGCGGAGGGAGGAGCGCCGGCCGGTCTTGTCTGGCCCGGTGCCGGCCCGGCTCGGCAGGCTGCCGGGCCCCCCTCTTTTCCTCCTGCCGCTCGGCGTCCCGCAGCTTGTTCTCGGCGCTCTGGCTCTCCGCGTGGTGCGTCTGGTAGGCTTTCATAGCCTGGGAGGGGTGAGGGGGTCAGTGGGGAGCCTGAAGACCCCTCCCCCGCCCGGGCTGGCCCCGCGTGCGGGGGCGGGGGGGGTTTCCGCACTCACCATCTGCAGCTCGGAAATCATCGTCAGCAGCTCGTCCTGCATCTGCTGCTCCAGGTCTCGGCTCTGGGAGGGGGCAGGGGGGCAGCGTTAGAGACAGGGGCCCCGAATATTAGCCCCAATCAACCCCTCCCCTCCCACACCGACCCCCACACCCAGGGCGTAGGATGGAACCCCAGGAACCCACGGGGGTAGGGAACAGCATCGCTCTGGAGGAACAGGACCCAGGAGTCCGGGGCAGGGGGAGCAGTGCTGGGGGGAGGGGGGAAGGAACCCAGGAGTCCGGGGGAGGGGGAGCAGCCCCACCTTCTTCACCGCGCGCCCAGGTCGTCGCTGAGCTGGGCCAGGTGCAGCGACAGGGGCCCCGCATAAATATCGCTCAGGGCCCCGTGGTCCCGGCCGGCCTGGCGGGTTTGCTTCAGCACCAGCTGCCAGCACTGAAGAGGGGATGGCGGGTCCTGCTCTCTCCTGGGGAGAGACCAAGAACGGTGCCCCTCACTCCCGCCCCGCAGCCCACCCCGGCCCGCCGGTGCCCCTCACTCCCGCCCTGCAGCCCCCTGCCCCCCCGTGCCCCTCACTCCTGCCCTGCAGCCCCCCAGCCCCCCCCAGCCTGCCGGTACCCCTCACTCCCGCCCCCCAGCCCCCCCGGCCCGCCGGTGCCCCTCACTCCTGCCCTGCAGCCCCCCCCAGCCTGCCGGTACCCCTCACTCCCGCCCCCCAGCCCCCCCGGCCCGCCGATGCCCCTCACTCCTGCCCTGCAGCCCCCCAGCCCCCCCCAGCCTGCCGGTACCCCTCACTCCCGCCCCCCAGCCTCCCCGGCCCGCCGGTGCCCCTCACTCCCGCCCTGCAGCCCCCCGGCCCACCCGTGCCCCTCACTCCTACCCTGCAGCCCCCCCCAGCCCGCCGGTACCCCTCACTCCCGCCCCCCAGCCCCCCCGGCCCGCCGGTACCCCTCACTCCCGCCCCGCAGCCCACCCCGGCCCGCCGGTGCCCCTCACTCCCGCCCTGCAGCCCCCTGGCCCCCCCGTGCCCCTCACTCCTGCCCTGCAGCCCCCCAGCCCCCCCCAGCCTGCCGGTTACCCCTCACTCCCGCCCCCCAGCCCCCCCGGCCCGCCGGTGCCCCTCACTCCTGCCCTGCAGCCCCCCCCAGCCTGCCGGTACCCCTCACTCCCGCCCCCCAGCCCCCCCGGCCCGCCGGTGCCCCTCACTCCTGCCCTGCAGCCCCCCAGCCCCCCCCAGCCTGCCGGTACCCCTCACTCCCGCCCCCCAGCCTCCCCGGCCCGCCGGTGCCCCTCACTCCCGCCCTGCAGCCCCCCGGCCCACCCGTGCCCCTCACTCCTACCCTGCAGCCCCCCCCAGCCCGCCGGTACCCCTCACTCCCGCCCCCCAGCCCCCCCGGCCCGCCGGTGCCCCTCACTCCCGCCCTGCAGCCCCCCGGCCCGCCCGTGCCCCTCACTCCTGCCCTGCAGCCCCCCCCAGCCCGCCGGTACCCCTCACTCCCGCCCCCCAGCCCCCCCCGGCCCGCTGGTGCCCCTCACTCCCGCCCCGCAGCCCCCCAGCCCTCCCCGGCCCGCCCATGCCCCTCACTCCAGCCCCCCAGCCCCCCCCGGCCCGCCCATGCCCCTCACTCTCACCCCACAGCCCCCACAGCCCCCACTCGGTCCGCCCGTGCCCCTCACTCCTGCCCTGCAGCCCCCCAGCCCCCCCCAGCCTGCCGGTACCCCTCACTCCCGCCCCCCAGCCCCCCCGGTGCCCCTCACTCCTGCCCCGCAGCCCCCCCAACCCCCCCCGGCCTGCCAGTACCCCTCACTCCCGCCCCCAGCCCCCCGGCCCGCTGGTGCCCCTCACTCCCGCCCCGCAGCCCCCCAGCCCCCCTGGCCCGCCGGTGCCCCCTCACTCCCGCCCCGCAGCCCCCCAGCCCTCCCCGGCCCGCCCGTGCCCCTCACTCCAGCCCCCTAGCCCCCCCCGGCCCGCCCATGCCCCTCACTCTCACTCCACAGCCCCCCCAGCCCCCACTCGGTCCGCCCGTGCCCCTCACTCCCGACCTTCAGCCCCCCACCCCCCCAGCCTGCTGGTGCCCCACACTTCTGACCCGCAGCCCCTGGCCCTGTGGGTGCCCCTCACTCCCGACCCGCAGCCCCCCAGCTTCCCCCGGCCTGCCGGTGCCCCTCACTCCCGACCCGCAGCCCCCAGCCCTGCCGGTGCCCCTCACTCCCGCCCCGCAGCCCCCCACCCTGCTGGTGCCCCACACTCCCAACTTGCAGCCCACCTGGGGTGCTCCTTGGCCCAGCGCAGCCCGGGTGGTGAATCTCTCTGACAGCTTCTCCAGCCCCCGGGAATACTCCTGCTCCAGCTCGGACTTTCGCCGCAGAAACTCGCCCATGTCCTGGAGCAGCTGCAGCCGGGCCTCAGCCTGGGCCTCCGCCCCCGCTGCTGCTCACCCAGCTGGCCACGCAGCTCTGCAGGTGGGGCAGCGTCAGCAGGGGGCGCCCAGGTGCCCAGGGAGCAGGGAAGGGACCCAGGAGTCCGGGACCGGAGGAACAAGGAAAGGACCCAGGAGTTTGGGGCTGGCAGTGGGCAGGGTGGAGCAGGGAAGGGACGCAGGAGTCCGGGGCTGGAGGAGCAGGGAAGGGACCCAGGAGTCCGGGACCAGAGGAACAAGGAAAGGACCCAGGAGTTTGGGGCTGGCAGTGGGCAGGGTGGAGCAGGGAAGGGACCCAGGAGTCCGGGGCCATCAATTTGTTTGCTGGGCACTTTCATTTCTTGGGCAGCTACAGAGCTGGGGGGGGCGGTGGGGCTGGGGGAATGGCAGGCTGATGGGAGTGGAAGAGACCCCAGCCCCCCAGGCACCTGCCCCCCATGGAACCAGGCCCGGCTCAGAGGCCAGGGAATGGGGCACAGGGGACTGTCCCCGCTGGGGTGGGCACCGGCCGGGATCCGGCCCAGGGGCAGGGGCTGGCTGGGGGGGCTGGAACGTTCCCCTTTCCCTGCCCCCCCCCGCCTTCCTTTTTCCCCATGGGCGGCAGCTGGCCCACTGATGGGGGGAAGGGCCGAGGCCGGGCACTGGTGGCCCTGCCTGTGGCCCATCCCCTGCCCTTTGGGGCACAGGCCTGTGGCCACATTTGGGGAACCCCCCCTGGGTAACCTTCCCCTCCCCCGCATCCTGCCCAAGAGCCTCCGACCCCCATATACAGCAGGAGGGGACTGGTGCCTGCAACCCCACACAGGGCCACCCCCCAGCCCTCACCCACCCCCACCCAGAGCCCAGGAGTGAACCCAGGAGTCCGGGCTCCCCCCAACCCCCACCCCACAGTGAAGAACTAACCAACTCCTGGGTTCTCTCCCTGGCTTGGGGAGCGGGGGCAGGTGGTTAGAGCTGGGGGGGGCTGGGAGCCAGGACTCCTGGGTTCTCTCCTGGCCCTGAACTCTGCCGGGATTCCCCAGGGTTATGCGGGGGGAGGGGGGAAGTTGAACCGAGCTGAGAGGCCGGAACCTGCGGGGGAAGTTGCAGTAAAACCTGCTGATGCGATCGGCCAGGCTGCGGGGAGAGGCCGGGGTGTGGGTTGCCCCCCACTAGCCCCACTGACCTCCTGGAGCCAGAAGAGAACCCAGGAGCCCGGGCTACCTGCCCCCCTGCCCTAACTCGACAGACCCCAGCAGGGGGAGGGGCCCCAGCCACCAGGCGACCCCCTAAGCCGTAGGACGGGGGGGCAGTGGGGTGGGCCCAGGTTTGGCGGGGGGGAGGCTCGGGGCAGCCCATTCAGCCCCCCTCCCAATGCAGTGGCTCAGCCCCTCCCCCCATCTCTACCCCATTTTCAACACAGCCCGTCTACTAGGGCCCCCCCAAAACGCAGCCTCCTTCGGCCCCCCTGTGCCCCAACCCCCATAACCCCCCTGGTGCCCGCCCCCCTGCGCCCCAGCTCCCCATAACCCCGCTGGTGCCCCCCCCCTGCGCCCCAGCTCCCCATAACCCCTCTGGTGCTCGCCCCCCTGCGCCCCGCGCCTCCTTTGGTCCCCCAGCGCCCTCAACATCCGCCCCGCAGCTCACTGCCCCCTTCCCCGCCAGGTCCCGCACTTTCTCAGCCGCCGCAGCCCGGTCCCTAGAGCCGGGGGGGCGCAGCCTCGGCCCCCCCTCACCTTTCGCCTGCGCCTCATATTCAGCCTGCGGCCAGCGCTCCTTGCGCGCCTTGGCCAGGGCGCTCATCCCGGGCGGCCCCGCGGCTGGGGGCGGCCCCGCGGGGGGCCCGATCCGAGCGCGGGGGGCCCAGGGGAGCAGGGAGGATCCTTCGCCCCTCTCTGGGTGCTCAACAGCGGGTCCCCCAGTGCCCCACGCTGCGGATGCGCCCCTGGCCCCGCCCCCCGCGTCCGGTCCACCCCCCCGCCCCGCCCCGCCCCCCGCGTCCGGCCCAGCCCTGCCCTGCCGGTGGGGGGGGCCGGGAGGAGGAAGTCAAGGAGCATCCTTAACCCCTTGCGCGCTGCAGCCCCCCGCGCCAGCCTGCCCCGTCCCGTTCTCCACTCCCCACCGTGGGGGGGGGGGGGCGACGCAGGCCCCTCCCCCAGCAAGGTGCCAGCAGCGGCGGGGGTGGGGAGAGGAAGGGGGGGATTTACCACGATTCCTGCCCCACGCGGGTGTGTTAGGATTGTGGGGGGCTGGACTCCCTAGGCAGATGCACGCCACCCATCTCACCCCCGCAGGGCTCGGGGTGAGGGAAGGGCCCCCCCCCGCCATTCCCTTCTGCCCACCCCCACTGTCTGCGCATGAGATGGACAGAGCCAGAGCCCCCAGCCCCAGAGACTGACACAGGGCAGGGGGCTGCGGGTCGGGAGTGAGGGGCACCAGCAGGGCTGGCGGGGGGGGGGGGGGGGCAGGGCTGCGGGTCGCCTGTCCCCCCCCCCCCACCTGTTTCACTTCCCTCCTGTCTCAGCACTTCGCCAGAAACACCAGGGGTCAGCAGGGGGAGGTGCGCGGTGCGGGGGGGCGGCCGCTGGCTGGAGGTGCGTGGCACCTGCCCCCCCCCCGATTCACCCACAAACCGAGCGGGGGGGGGGGGGGCGCAGAGGTAACTTTATTGCTTTAACCTCTTCCTGCCTGGAAGGGGAGTTTCACAGCCCCCCCGTTAGGATTGGGGGGGCTGAACCCTGAACCCCTCCCCAGTCACAGCTTTCCCCCTTGTCCTGCCATCCCCCCCCACCTGGGTCCCTCCCCCCATGCAAAGAGTGGGGGGGCTGCTCCCCTTGGGGGGCTCTGAGCCCCAGCCCTGCACCCATTCCCCCAAGCGCAGGACAGGCTGTGTGTGGGGCAGGGACAGGATACGGAGTCCAGCCCCCCCCAGGAGTCGTTTTTCTGGGGGGGGTCAGAGTCCTTTCCGGGACACGGCGTCGGCGCGGCGGAGCTCGGCCTCGGGCACCAGCCCCAGGGCCCCCAGCGCCTGGAGAAGCTGCTGGCGGGCGCTGGCGACGAAGCTGTTGGAGAGGAAAGTGGGGAGCCCCCCGACCCCGTCCCGCAGCGTGTAGAGGGGGACGCGCACCAGCCCCAGGACCTGCAACGAGACGGGCAGGCCGTGAGCGGCGGCAGCAGAGCACCTCCGCCCCACAGCGCCCCCCTCCGCCCAGCCCCCCCAAGACCCCCGCCCCACAGAGCCCCGCCACAGCGCCCCCTCCCCGCCCAGCCCCTCCAAACGCCACAGCGCCGCACAGCACCCCCCCTCCCCGCCCAGTCCCCCAAGCCCGCCGCCCCACAGCGCCCCCCTCCCCGCCCAGCCCCCCCAAACCCCACAGCGCCCCCCCCGCCCCACAGAGCCCCCCCACAGCGCCCCCTCCCCGCCCAACCCCTCCAAACCCCACAACGCCGCACAGCACCCCCCTCCCCGCCCAGTCCTCCCAAACCCCACAGCGCCGCACAGCACCCCCCCTCCCCGCCCAGTCCCCCCAAACCCCACAGCGCCGCACAGCAGCCCCCCTCCCAGTCCCCCCAAACCCCACAGCACCCCCCTCACCGCCCAGCCTCCCCAAGCCCCCCGCCCAGCCCCTCCAAACCCCACAGCGCCGTGCCGAGCCCCCGCCCCAGCGGCCCCCCACCTCCAGCCCGTGGTCCGCGGCTTTCGTGGCTCCCTCCTCCAGGGCCCGGAGCTGCTCCAGGCTGAGCCGCTTGGCGTAGAAATGAGCCACCAGGCGCTGGGGCGTCTCGGCGAAGCGCGCCCCGAGATGGTCGCCCTCGGCCAGGCTCAGGGGGGCCGCCCCGGGCCCCAGCTCCTCCCGCAGCTCGCGGCTCAGTCCGGCCTCCAGCGAGCTGTCCCGGGGGTCCACGAACCCCCCCGGGAACCCCAGCTGCCCGTCGAAGCGCATCTGCATCTCTAAGTGGGGGGGTCGCAGGGTTAACGAGGGGCTGGGGGGGGCGTTGAGACAGTTCCCCGCAGATTCATCCCCCCAGGTATCTCTCTGCCCTTGAAGCCCCCAGGCTCCTGCCCCCCCCCCAGGGGATTCCCTTACGGCAGCCCCCCACAGGGGCCTCAATCTGAGGCTCTGCCCCCCCGAAGCCCTCAACCCTCGCAACTCCCCAGGGGGACACCCCCCTAGCTCAGCCCCCCAGGAACCCCCTAGCTCAGCCCCCCGCGGAGCTTCCCGGGCCCCCCAGCTCCCCGGAACCCCCTAACTCAGCCCCCCGGCACAGGCCCCCAGCTCCCCGAAACCCCCGGCTCAGCCCCCCCGGAGCTTCCCAGCTCCCCGGAACACCCTAACTCAGCCCCCCCGGAGCCTCCCACCCCCCGGCTCGGCCCCCCCACCAGCACAGCGTGGCGCAGCGGGACGCGGCCGAAGAGGCGGCCGGGGCAGGGGGCGTAGAGCAGGGCGTGGCAGGCGTGTCTCCAGCCGGGCCCCAGCTCCAGCGCCTCGGCCCGGGACAGGACCCGGGACTCGCCCATCACCGCCACCTCCATGCGGGCCCCGCCCCACGCCCCGCCCCTTTCTGCGGGGAGCGAGGGGCGAGGCGCGCCGCGGCCAATCAGCGCCCGCCAATGGAACGCGGAGACACGCACGGCCCCTCTTGTGGGCGGGGCGAGTGGAACGTGGGCGCTCAGCTGGGCCGCGGGGGGGCGGGGCGAAGGGAACGTAGCCCCCACCCCATTCCGAGGTGCTGGCCAATCACGTGGGGGGGGGCCGCACAGATGGACAAGGCCATCCAATCTGCGGGCAGGCGCCTCCCCCCATAGAGGGATCTCCAGGGGGCCCTGGGACAGGACCCCAGGGGGCTGGATCAGGGGGGCTGGAGAAGGGGCTCTAGGGTGTCCCCAGCAATAGAATGGGAAGTTCCTGTAATAGGTGGTATGAATACAGTGTGTGCCTCAGTTTCCCTCATGCAGAACAGGGTTAAGGGAGCGGGGGGGGGGGGGGGTCGACAACGCCCAGCCACGCAGTGCCCAGCGCATAACAACGCTGCAGCATGCCCCCTCCTCAGGAAGCTGGGGCAGGGGGTCCCAAGGTGCCTGGAGGAGGGGGGTAGTGGAGGCAGGACTCTCTGTGGTTGGGGGGCTGGGACCAACCACGACTCTGATACCTCAGGAGGGATCAGGCTGTGTCCAGACCTCCCCAAATCCCTGTGTTCACCCCACCAGCAGAGACACTCCAGAGCAAGGAAGTCAGGGGGCTGGGACTCCCCTGGGTCCAGTCCAGGGGGCTGCAGGCTGCAAGGGCAGGGGCACGTGACCCGAAGGGGGGGCTGCCCCATTGGTGGGGTCCCCAAGGGCTGTTCCCAGCCAGGAGCCCCCCCGGCATCAGGGCAGAGACCACACACCCCCCACAGCTCAGCAGTGACCTTTATTGGGCGGGCTGCCCGGGCGCCCCACAGCGGGGCCCTAGCAGGCCGAGTCGGAGGCCTCAGAACTGTCCTTCACATCGGTGCTCTCTGTGGCCTCGCTCACGTCCTTGCTGTCCCCCCCGCTGTCCTCGGGGCCCCCCGGCGCCCCCGCCACCCCCGGGCAGCAGTCGCCCCCATGGTTGGCCTTGTGCTCCAGCGCCGGCTGGGGGCTCCGCTCCTTCAGCTCCAGCTGCCGCCTCAGCTGTAGAGAGAGGACGGTTCAGGGGAGCCTGACAGCAGGGGCTGTGGGTCAGAATGAGGGGCACTGGCAGGGCTGGGGGGAGTGGGGGGCACTGGGAGGGTTGGGGGAGGCAGGGCCGGGCTGGCAGGGGCTGAGGGTCGGGAGTGAGGGGCACCGGCAGGGCTGGGCAGGGCCAGGCTAGCAGGGACTGAGGGTCAGGAGGGAGGGGCACCAACAGAGCTTGGGGGGGCAAGGGGGGGTGCAGGGCCGGGCCGGCAGGGGGCTGCAGGTCGGGAGCGAGGGGCACCGGCAGGGCTGGGGGGGGCAGGGCCAGGCTAGCGGGGGCTGCGGGTCGGGAGCGAGGGGCACCGGCAGGGCTGCGGGGTTATGGGTCGGGAGGGGCCGGGGGTACACACACTCTCCGAACCTCGTCTGCCATCTGGGTCAGGTCCCGTTTCATGGCGTAGGCGTCTTCCCCGTCAGCGTAATACTTGGGTTCCACCTCACTGATCCTGGGGGGTGTGTGGGGAGCACATTACCATCAGGGGGTACCAGGTAGACTCTGACTTGCCCCCTCACAGCACCCCTGCTGGCCCCCCACCACCCTCCCTCCCCCCGCACTTCCCCCTGCCACCCCCCAACCCCGCACTCACTGGAAGTTGAGGGTGTTGGAGTACAGGTGAAGAGCTGCCCGGTTACTGCAAGAGAAGTGGGGGCGTCAGTAAATGGGGGCATGAGGCGTCATTTGGTCCGGGCCCCCCCAGGAGACAGGGCGGGGGAACAAGGGAGGCAGGGACCAGGAGGGGAGGGGGCCGATACCCAGCTGCGCATTTACGCTGGGCAGAGGTGGGGGACACAGGGGCAGCGGGGCTCAGAGCTGGGTGGGTGAGACTTGCTCTGGGGGGCTGGGTGAGGAAACGCAGCTGGTGAGCGGCCTCCAGGAGGATCCAGGGGTTACCCAGAACCTGCAGCCGGGGGGCTGAGCTGTCACAGGCAGGGCAGGGGGTGGGGGACAGAAGGTTGGCGGTGGGACACCCCAATATTCGCCATTGTCATGGAATTCGGATGTTGTGTGCACGGTGCACCTTGGGGGGTGTCATTCTCCACGTCAGAGAGCGTGTCCGTGTGAGCGCGCTTTCAACCTCCCGCCAAGCAGCCTTTCAGGAAGGAGAGTAAAAATGCTCATTGAGGAAACACACCCACACACCAGGGTCACCCCAGGGACTGGGTCCACTAGAAAGCTCTCCAAGGTTGCCCTGCACCATGGGAAGTGTGGGACCCAGGTAAGAACTTGCCAGCAAGTGGGGAGAAGATAGAAAAGGGGGGTGTGACAAAGCGGGACTGTTCTTAATGTTTCCTCTGAATATTCTGGGGGTGCCTCAGTTTCCCCTAGGCAGTTCTTAAGTCTCTAGGGGGTGGGGTAAGGATGTATGATGGTTGCAGAGCCCTAGAGGGCAGGTGTGTGCAGGGGTCTGGACACAGACAATGGCCGACACCCTGTTTCCTGGCCACTGATGGCCTGGGCCCTTCCCCCCTGCGAGGTGAGAGCTAAAGGGCTGGAGAACAAAGGGATCCGGTGCCCTCCTGGCCCGGGAAAGGGACAAAGCCCAGAGCAGGGGGGGCTGGAGGGAGTTTCAGTTTGGGGCTGGCTGGGACATGGAGTGAAGGGCAGACGGGGTGTCTGGCTCACTGTCCCCCAAAATTGACCCAGCTGAGGGGTCCTGTTCTCTGCACCTACAAGCTCTGGTTTAGACCACGTTCCTGTGGCCTAATAAATCTTCTGTTTCCCTGGCTGGCTGAGAGTCACGTCTGAATGCGGAGTTGGGGGGCAGGACCCTCTGGCTTCCCCAGGACCCCGCCTGGGTGGACTCACTGTGGGAAGCGCACGGAGGGGCAGAGGAGGCTGGAGGCTCCAGGGTCAGACCCAGGAAGCGGGAAGCTGGGTGAGCTGTGTGTCCTGCAGACAGGCTGCTCCCCGAGAGGAGACTCCCCCAGAGTCCTGCCTGGCTTCGCAGGGAGCAGTTCCAGAGCATCGCCCGGGGACTCTGTAACAACTGGTGGCAGCGGTGGGATGTACTGCACCCCATGGACGGCGCTTCCTGCAGCAAGCGACGGGGGAGCAGTAAAACGAAGGGGGATTGACGGGGACCAGGCGCGCTGAAGGCTCAGAGAGGAGCAGTTTCGGGGGGCGGTTAACCCCTGGGAGTGTGTGACCAGCGAGAAGGACTGTGCAGTAATGGGGTCCCCCTGGGGACTGCGGTGAGCAGTCTCAGGGGCAGAGGAGCCTGCGGCTTGGCCCTGGGAGAGAGAAGGACTTTGGCAAAAACAGGGTCCACTGGGGGATTGCAGCGAGCGGTACCAGGGCTGGAGGAGTCTGCCGCTCGACCCTGGCAAAGAGGGGGTGACCTCGAGAAGGGCTGGCACACGAGGGGTTCTCCCTGGCAACCGTGGGGAGCTGAGAGCACACAGGCCTGTGAGTCCACAGCAACTTGGGAGGAGCGGAGTGATGGCCTGTCACCGTCTCCTTAAGAAGGACACCGTAACCCGGTGCAGAAAGAGAGGGTTGAGCAGTGGGAAGTTCACCAAAGCACAGTTCATCGTGCAGCTGGAGGAGGATGACCGCTCGAAGGAACAGATTCCTGACCCCAAATGGGGCTATGGCAGGATCTGGGAGCAGCTGGAGTGGTGGCCAGGCATCCCCAAGACTCCTGTCCCCGACCAGACGGGGGTCTTCACGATCGGGTTCCCCATCGGGGGATCGGAGACGGACCGGATTGGAGCTGAGTCCGAGAGAGCAAGAGGACTGTGAGAGACAGTGAGAGCCCGAGAAAGAGCTGCAGAAGCTGCAGCAGCATGAACTGGCGGTGGTGGGGCGGAGAGGCCTAGGGGACCTCCCCGGGGTGAGTGGGGATAGATCCCGGGGGGCCAGTTCCACAGGGAACCTCGAGACTAAATTGCTGCCTCTGGTTAAGGGGGGGGTGGGGGGGGTGGGATGTGGATGCCACCTCACTGCCTTTGAGCAGGCTGGCGATTTGAACCAGGGGGACCCTGCAGAAAAGCCCCGGTGTCTAGCTCCCTTGCTGGGTCCCAAGGCCACAGACTCCATCAGCCAGATGGGTGGGGAGGTGGACAGGCTCCCACTCCTGACCCCGACCTATATGTCGGTGTGGAGTTTCCTGGGGCCAGGCCCCTCGGACCTCCAGTGGGAGCGGAAGGGGATGGTCAATGGGGAGACATTCCTGGGGTGGCGAGATCCTGGGACGGCGAGATCCTGGGACAGAGAGAACTGGTGTCAGGCCCCAGGTGGTGCAGCCTCAGATGCCAGGGGGTTGTGTGAGCTGGGTGTGGGTCCCAGGGACGAAGCCCCTCACCCTGCCTATGGCCCAGATCCCTGTGCAGACCCAGGGGGGTGGGGCTGGCTGGTCGTTGGGGTTCTCCAGGACACCAGCTGCCAGACCCTGTTGTGGGGTGACTGTGTCTCTTTGGGACAAGATCCGGGCCCTGCTCTGGTAACCGCCAAGGGTTTGAATTTGAATCCAGGGAACCAATCGGCAGAGAGGGAAATGGTCAGTGAAAATGCAGATGAACCTGGCTGGCAACAGGGAGGAGCCGCTAGGCCCAGGCTTCCTGCCTGCCTGTGACCAGACCCCTGGAGCTCCCTGCCCCCCGTGCACACCGGAGAGGGGGCTCACGCTGGCTCTGATGCAGTGAGGAAAGCTCACAGTGAGCTCGCTGCCTACCCCACTGGGACAGCAAGGGCAGCGCTGACCCCAGCTGAGTGGGGGAAGACACAGGCAGGGCAGGGGATCTGTGGGGAGTGGCAAGGTGCTGGGTAAAGACCTCACCTGTTAGCTGGGTGGAGAATTGGGACAGTGAAGGAAACGTGCCTGTGTGTGTCAGGGGTATTGACTTGCCTATGGAGGGAGCTACCCTGATCGCCAAGCAGTTGTCTGTGACCTGCCTTGTGTGCTGGGACCAGGGGAATGAGATCCCAAGCTGGGTTGTCTGGAAGGGAGAGGGTGTGTCCAGCTCTTCTTGGTCTGTGGAGCAGACAGAAGGGGCCTTTCAGCCGGTGACGGTTGAGAATGGTGCAGTTGTCTCAGAGCTGGTTCTGGATTCAGCTAAAGCCCACGAAGGGAAGGGTCCTAAGTTTGTGTCTGCTCGGGAAAATGGCCCTGTAACTAGGTCGCATCCAGTTAGTGTCTATGTAAAATCCCAGAGACCAGACAATTCTGGTGCTTGTATTTCGCCTGTTGCTAGTGTGTGGCTGGGAAAGGGTGTCGCAGCTCTGTCTGATCAGGGTGAGATCCTAGCCAGGGCACAAGGAGAGCATGAAGATGTGTGATTGTGTTACCTACTGAGGGTGTGGAAACCTGTAGCAAAAAGGAAAAGATTCCTGAACTTGTGTGTGGCGAAGGGAAGGAGAAGGCTTCTGACCTTTTATCTAGGAAGTCTGTAAGTTTGCCTGGAAGGGGATTGTGTAGGAATCCACCGGATGGGCCAGAGGTAATTCTGGATGTAAGGGAGACCCAGAAAGAGTCTGTTGTTGCTCAGGAAAGTGTTCCTCTAGAGCAAGCCTTCGGTGAAGAGGGTAAGGGCAGAATTTCTGTGAGGGGTGAATTGTTGCATAGAAAAGCCCTAGGGAAAGGAATCCTCCTGGAGTCTTTGCAAGCAGTTTACTGCCACTGAAGGGTGTGAAAGTGATTTAATCCAGAAAGTTTCAGTTCCTAACAGCCCAAAATTTTCTGTTGTGAATGGATCCACTGACTGTCCTGTTGAAAGATCCAGTGTGGATAGCTTTGAGAAGGGCTCAGACGGAGTGAAAGCTGTTAAGTTAAACAGTCCTATAACCCAGTGGCTGTGTTTGGCCAGCTTCTTGGGGAGACAAGGCTGTGGAGAAAGGGATGTCTCCATGCTAGTTCTGTAAGTGAACCGTATGTGGACGGGGTCAAGATGGGGGCTCTTAACCAAGAGAGCCCAAATTGCAGCCCTCCAGACTGGAGCACTGGGAGAAGACCCAATCCCAGTTTGACCCCCGGGGGTTTTGGGGTGGCAAGAGGGCACGGGCCGCATAAACCTTCCCACATGCAGCCTGCGAGTGCTATCGACCACCCCGACCTAAGGCAGGGCGTGAAACTGGAAGGGCCTGGTGTAACTCTCACCAAGGAACGGGAGAGATGCTGGGGCATCCATGGGAACGTTGGTGGCTTCGAACTTCCCCAGGTCACCGGCTAAAGTGACCCCGCTCAGTTCGGTCTCGAAGGGGGGAGAGATGTGACAAAGTGGGACTGTTCTTAATGTTTCCTCTGAATAGTGTGGGGGTGCCTCAGTTTCCCCTAGGCAGTTCTTAAGTCTCTAGGGGGTGGGATAAGGGGGTATGATCGTTGCAGAGCCCTAGAGGACAGGTGTGTGCAGGAGTCTGGACACAGAGAATGGCTGACACCCTGTTTCCTGGCAGTTGATGGCCTGGGCCCTTCCCCGGCAAGGTGAGAGCTAAAGAGTTGGAGAAAAAAGGAATCCGGTGACCTCCTGGCCCAGGAAAGGGACAAAGCCCAGAGGAGGAGGGGCTGGAGGGGGAGGGAGTTTGGGGCTGGCTGGGGACATGGAGTGAAGACGGGATTGTCTGGCTCACTGCCCCCCAAAATGGACCCAGCTGAGGGGTCCTGTTCTCTGCACCTACAAGCTCTGTGTTAGACCCTGTTCCTGTCGTCTAATAAACCTTCTGTTTTACTGGCTGGCTGAGAGTCACGTCTGACTGCAGAGTTGGGGGGCAGGCCCCTCTGGCCCCCCAGGACCCCGCCCGGGGAGACTGACTGTGGGAAGCGCACAGTTGGGCAGAGGAGGCTGGAGGCTCCGGGGTCAGACCCAGGAAGGGGGAAGCCGGGTGAGCTGTGTGTCCTGCAGACAGGCTGCTCCCCAAGAGGAGACTCCCCCAGAGTCCTGCCTGGCTTTGTAGGGAGCAGGTCAGAGTATCGCCAGGGGACCCCGTGACAGGGGGACAGTGACATCATAGGGGGACCTTGCTCTCCCTGCGACAACACCCCTGGAAACGCCTGAGGGGCAAGTGCTGGGCCCAGGCGAAGGGACTTGTGCACGAAAACCCGGGAAAGCCCAGGCAGCTTGTGCCGTAAGAACCTGGCGGCCTGTTTCTCGCCCCGGGTAAGAATTGGCTGATTTACACCACACCTAGCGAGTGGGATGCTCAGTTTCAGGATTTGTTTAGTTACTGGGTGATCTGCTTCCATCTGCTGCTCTCCCTTAGAGTCACTTATAAACTCTCTGTTGTCATTAATACACTTGGTTTGGTTCTGTCTAAGACCACAGGGTGTGGAAATCCTGCCTGGGGCAGAAAGCCGGGCACCTCCCTCTCCACATCGCAGGAGGGGGCGACCGTCACAAGCTTGCGCTGTGCAGTTCCTGGGGCAGCGCCCTACGGTACCATTGGGGGTTTACAGTCGGGAGGGGAGGGGGGCACTTGAGTAACTGGGCAGTTCCTAAGCCGAGCTCCCCCAGGCAGAGCTGATCTCAGCATGCGTGCGGCATTGCACTGCAGGTGGGACAGACAGGCTCAGGGGACCCCAGGGGGAACCTGTTACAGGCGGGTTGGGAGGGGTTGGCAGTGTGACGAAGGGGATCCCAGGCAGGAAGGTTCCAGGGTAGGGGATGGGGATCCCAGGCAGGGGGTTGGGGTCCCGCGGGGGGGAGGCTCACCTCTTGCGGACGTGCAGGGAGACGTACTTGGCGTTGAAATTCTCGATCATGGCGCGGGATGCCTGGTCCATCAGCTTCTGCGCCAGCCCCAGGCGCCGGTGGGAGCGTTTCACAGCCTAGGGGTGTCAGGGGGTGAGTGAGAGGACATCTCAACCTGCAACCGGCCCCCCCCTCGAACGGGGCACACCCACCCCAGTCAGCCCAGCCCCCCAATAACTCCCAGGCACCCCTCTGCTCCAGACCCCCCCTTTTTGCCTCCCCCCCAAGTCTGGCAGCCCCCCCCTCCTCCAGCCTCCCCCCCCCCCACCATGAGCACCCCACGCACCAGGGAGGTGATGTGTCCATGGGGCAGGTCGTCGGGGTCCTCCTCCCTAAGGCGACAGGAGACGGGTCAGTGTGGAGCCTGAGAGATGCGCCAGCCCCACATGCAGACAAGGGGGGGCATGAGGGGGGCTGGAGCAGGGAGAAGCAGAGGGAGTGTGGGGGGGGGCAGGGCACAGGAGATTTGGAGGGTGCAGGGGAGGTCGGCAGAGGCACCAGGAAGGGGCAGCGGGGGTTTGAGGGAGCAGGGGACAAGAGGGGCCAAGGCAGGGGAGGGACAAGGGGGGCCAGGGTGTGGGAGGAATTGGGGGGCTGCTGACGCCCTGGCCCCATGACTCACATCTTGGCCAGCACATAGCCCACGATCTTGCCGTTCTCGTCCTCGGCGATGTAGGAGAGCTGGGGGGAGATGGGCCGGGGTGAGATCGGGGGGCCAGGGGCGGGAACCGCCCCCAGGAGACGTCCCTTCCTGCCTGGCTGTAACTGCGGTTCCCCTGGAACAGCCCGCCCAGGGGAGAGCCCAGGCGTCCCGGCCCCCCCCTCCTCCCGCCCCCCCGGGGGAGAGCCCAGGCGTCCCGGCCCCCCCCTCCTCCCGCCCCCCCGGGGGAGAGCCCAGGCGTCCCGGCCCCCCCCTCCTCCCGCCCCCCGGGGGAGAGCCCAGGCGTCCCCGGCCCCCCCCTCCTCCCGCCCCCCGGGGGAGAGCCCAGGCGTCCCGGCCCCCCCCCTCCTCCCGCCCCCCGGGGGAGAGCCCAGGCGTCCCGGCCCCCCCCGCCCCCCGGGGAGAACCCAGGCGTCCGGGGCGCACCTGCGGCCAGGACAGCCCGTGGTAGAAGTAATATTTCATCTGGTAGTTCTCGGGCAGGCAGAGCAGGTTGCAATGCTGCATGTTCGTCAGGTCCTCGGGCTGCGGGGGGGCGGGGTCAGCGCGGGACCCAGGCGTCCGGCCCCGCCCCTGGACCCCCCCTCCGACACCGCACTGGCGCCCCCCCCCCCCCCGGTCCCTCACACCCCATCCCGGACCCACCCGAGCGCCGCTCAGGGCCCCGCCCCCGGGGGACCCAGGCGTCCGGCCCCGCCCCGCCCCGCCCCCAGCCCCCCGCCCCCCGGGGGACCCAGGCGTCCGGCCCCGCCCCCAGCCCCCCGGGGGACCCAGGCGTCCGGCCCCGCCCCCAGCCCCCCGGGGGACCCAGGCGTCCGGCCCCCCCGCACCCGCGCGTTCCGGATGTTCATGGCTCCGGCTCCGGCTCCGGCTCCGGCTCCGGCTCCGCGTCTCTCCCAGCGGCGGCTCCGCGCGGCTGCCGAGACCCAGGGGCCGGTTCCAGGCCAGGCCCCGCCTCCCCGAGCGGCTCCGGCCAATCCCTGGCCGCCTGAGGGGGCGGGGAGCGGCCGAAGGCCGCTTGCTGCCAATCGAGGCGCGGAGCCGGCGTCACGCCCCGCCCACGCGTCCCCGGCATCAGCCAATCGTATGGCCGGTCCGAAGCACGCGCCCCGTCCATTGGGTGCAGGCTCGGCCAATCCGCTGGAAGTCAGAGGTGATGTCACGAGGCCGGGTGGGTGTTGCCGGCCAATTGGAGACAACGATGGGGCACACGTCCCGCCTCCCCACCTAACACGCCAATCTCATTCCCGGAAGTTGCTTATGATCTCGCCCCCCCACACCTTCCAACCAATCACAGAGCACCATGCGCACGAGCTGTCCAATCACCCTCAAGGGAGCGTTGATAACGCGAGAGCAGAGTGGAAACAACCAATAACAGGCCAGGATGGGCGCGATTGACGCTTTCGCCGGTCACTAACCAGCCGGCCAACGCCTCTGCCCTTAGATTTCCGCCTATTCCTGCCAGCAGCCAATCAGAAGCCGTAGTGGCCTACAGTGACAGCGGCATGGTCCAATGAGGGGGCAGCTAGGGCCATGTGCTAAGGCTGCGAGCTTCCCTATAGCAGTGCCCCCAACCCCCCCCCCGTGGCTCCTGGGGAGGGGGGGGGCTGTCACAGCTGGGGGTGTCCCTAACCACCCCAGGCCCGCGCAAAGGGGCCCCTCCCAGGGCGAGCTCGTGGGGCCAGCGCCTGGGCACGAGCCGGGGGTGGGGGCAGGGGAACGTTTTCGGGGAGCTGCCCCCCCCACACACCTGCCCAGATGTGCAAGGATCAGGCCCGAGGCCTGGGCGAGGGGCGCAAGGCGGACAGGGACCCCACTGCGGGGGTCGGGAGCCCGGACGCCTGGGTTCCCTCCCGCTCCGGGGGGCGGGGCAGGTGGGTTTATCCAAAAGCGGGTCGAAATCAATTGATTTGTGACGCCATCTACTGGTGATCGGCGCAAACTGCAGCCCGTCCGCCCCCGCCCCTAGTGCCCCTCACTCCCGACCCGCAGCTCCCCCCTTTCCCCAGTGATCACAGACCCTCTCTCTCCTTCCCCACTTTTTATTGGGGTGACTTTGGCAGACGCAGATTTGGCCCCTCAGGGAGTACGGTGTAAATGGGGGGTCCCTTTGCTCCCCCAAATAGATGCAGGCCTCCCCTGAGTGACCCCCCCACCCAGGTTCCCCCTGCAAGCCCCCCCAGGACAATCCCCCCCAAAGCCATACCCCCCTGCCAGGCTGCTCCAGCTTGTAGGACACCACGTCTGTCCCCAGAGAGCCCCCCGTCTCCCCACGGGGGGCTCTCAGGCCGAGGTACCCGTGAGGGGAGAGTTGCTGGGCAGGGACCCGGCGCGGGGCCGGGGCAGCCAGGGACACATGAGCCGGCTCAGCTCCCCCGAGACGCTGCTGCTGAAAGCCCCGTAAATCCAGGGGTTCGTGCAGCTGTTTAGGCTGGCGAGTAACATCAGCAGGGTGAAGGCTGGTCCTGGGTGGAAAAGGAGGGGGAGGTCAGCCCTGCCGGCACCCCTCACTCCCAACCCGCAGCCCCCACGGCCCTGCTGGCGCCCCTCACTCCCGACCCGCAACCCCCACGGCCCTGCCGGCGCCCCTCACTCCCGACCCGCAACCCCCACGGCCCTGCCGGCGCCCCTCACTCCCAACCCGCAGCCCCCACGGCCCTGCTGGCGCCCCTCACTCCCGACCCGCAACCCCCACGGCCCTGCCGGCGCCCCTCACTCCCAACCCGCAGCCCCCCACGGCCCTGCCGGCGCCCCTCACTCCTGACCCGCAGCCCCCGCGGCCCTGCCGGCGCCCCTCGCTCCCGACCCGCAGCCCCCGGCCCTGCCGGCGCCCCTCACTCCCAACCCGCAGCCCCCACGGCCCTGCCGGCGCCCCTCACTCCCGACCCCGCAACCCCCACGGCCCTGCCTGCGCCCCTCACTCCCAACCCGCAGCCCCCACGGCCCTGCCGGCGCCCCTCACTCCCGACCTGCAGCCCCCCGCGGCCCTGCTGGCGCCCCTCACTCCCGACCCGCAGCCCCCGGCCCTGCCGGCGACCCTCACTCCCGACCCGCAGCCCCTGCAGCCCTGCCTGCGCTCCTCACTCCCGACCCGCAGCCCCCACGGCCCTGCCAGTGCCCCTCACTCCCAACCCGCAACCCGCACGGCCCTGCCTGCGCCCCTCACTCCCGACCTGCAGCCCCCGCGGCCCTGCCGGCGCCCCTCACTCCCGACCCGCACCCGCAGCCCCCGGCCCTGCCGGCGACCCTCACTCCCGACCCGCAGCCCCTGCAGCCCTGCCTGCGCCCCCTCACTCCCGACCCGCAGCCCCCACGGCCCTGCCAGTGCCCCTCACTCCCAACCCGCAACCCGCACGGCCCTGCCTGCGCCCCTCACTCCCGACCCGCAGCCCTCGCGGCCCTGCCGGCGCCCCTCACTCCCGACCCACAGCCTCCTGGTGAGGTCTCTGGGCTGGGAACTGGGTGGGGTTCAGGGGTGTGGTGGAGTCAGGGGCTGGGTGGGGGGTAAAGTCTCCAGCCGGGGGGCGGTGGTGGGGTACAGCGTGGGTGAGGTCTCCAGGCCAGGGGGTAAGTGGGGGGGATGCGGGGGGGTGTCGGTCTCTGGCCTGGGGGAGAGGTCGGGGGGGGTGGGGCAGGGGGGGTCGGTCTCCGGCCCAGGGGGCGTCTCACCTTCTACAGGCGCCTGGGGGTCCCACACGGCCCAGAGCTGGACGCAGAAGTAGGGGGCCCAGCAGAGCACGTAGACCAACACAATGACCAGCGTCATGCGCAGTGTCTTGGCCACGGCCGGCGAGACGGCCCTGCCCTGAGCCCCCTGGGGGCCCCGCCCCAGGTTCCTGGCCACCTCGCGGAAGATCAGGGCCTGGCAGGCGGCGATGAACAGGGTGGGCAAGGCGAAGACCATCAGGGTGACCCAGCTGACGTAGGCCCGGGCCCCCCAGGGCTCAGCGAAGGTGGCCCAGCAGTCGCTGGCTCCCTCAGGCAGCCGCACCTTGGAGAAGATGAAGAGCTGGGGCAGGCTGAGGAGCAGCGCGGATCCCCATGCTGCCACCAACGGGGCCTTCCAGCTGACCCGGCCGCGCCGGAAGGCCACCGCCGGCCGGCAGATGGCCCGGTGCCTGTCGTAGGTCATGGCCAGGATGACGTAGGACGAGGCGAACATGGCCACCACCTGCAGGTACTTGACGGCCCGGCACAGGGGGTCGGGGCCCAGGAACCGGTCGGTGACGTCCCACAGCAGCTGGGGCAGCACCTGGAAGAGGGCCACCGCCAGGTCGGCCAGGCACAGGTGGCTCATGAAGCGGTGCATGGGGGCAGAGCGAGCCCGGCGCCGGCCCAGCGCCCGCAGCACCAGCCCGTTGCTCAGCGTGGCCACCAGGAAGATGACGGTCAAGACGGTCACCTCGGCGGCAGCCAGGGCGGGGTCGCGGGCGTCCGGGAGGGAGGCGTTGGGAGCCAGGGAGGCATTGGGCATGGCAGGCTGGAGGGAGAGGGGGGGCAGCGAGCCCCCGGTGCCAGGTCACTAAACACCGCGACGCAGCACAAGGCAAGTGTGCAAACAGCTCGGCGGGGGCGGGACGCGAGCGTGCAAAGCCCGCCCCACGGCAGCCCACCGGTGCCGGGCAGAACGCGCCACGCGCCTGCCATCCCCATGCCGGGGCGCTGCAGCCAACCCCGCGTGCGGCGGCGAGCCCAGCCTGGCACAGCCGGAAAGGCGGCCCGGGCAAAGGCGGCCCGGGCGAAGGCGGCCCGGGCAAAGGCAGCCCGAGGCTGCGGCACGAGCTCACGATGAGCCCGGCCTGCGAAAGGGCGAACGCGACACACGATGCAGAGCTGGGCCCCGAGGGGAGCCGGCCAATGCCGCCCCACCCCAACCAGCCCTTCGGCAAAGCCACCGGCCGGCACGAGCCCCCGTCACCCCCTGCAGCGTCGCCGCACAACGCAGCCAGGCCCCTGGCCACCCGCTGGCCCGCCAGTGCAACCGGGCCTGGGCCGTCAGCTGGGGCCGCTCCCCCAGACTGGACCCTTCTGGGCAGAGACGCGGGGGAACCCCGGCCAGGGCCCCTGGAAGGGCCAGAGACCCCTGTTCACATGGGGAAACTGAGGCACAGGGAGGGCAAATAACTTGGCCATGGTTACCCAGTGAGTCAGTAACAGAGTCAGGGAGAAAACCCAGGAGTCCAGACTCCCAGCCCGCCTCCCCCCCCCGCTCTAACCTTTAGTCCCCATCCACTCCAACTGGGTTTCCTAGCCTCCCCTCAAGCTCTGCACCTGTCTTACAGCCCCCTGGGTCCCCCCAACTCTGCTGATACCCCTAGTTCTGGGAGGGGGCTGGTGGGATGGAGCAAGTGGGCGGGAGCCAGGACGCCTGGGTTCTCTCCTCCAAACCCATAAAGAGGGTCCCTGCACTCACCTTTTCTCAGAGCACCCACCTGGTGTGGGTGGAGTTTTCTTTCGGAGTTCACCCCCTGTTGGTCTGGGACCCCCCAGAACAAACCCAGCCACAGAGACCCCCACTCCCGATCTCTTGGGTTCTTTCCCTAGCCCCCCCTTTTCCTGGAGAGGTGGAGGTTCAAGCGCCGGACCCCCAAGAGATGACAACTGGGGCTCTGCTGAGAGCCAGGCAGAATAATGGGGGGGCTGGGGTGGGGCTTAAAATCAGCAGGTGGCTGGACACCCCCCCCCCCCCGGCGAGGTAAAAGGCAGAGGGCAGGTCCTGGAATCCGGCCAGAATAAATAAAGACCTTGGTGGATTCTGAGCCCCAGCGGGATGGGGAGGGTGATCGCCCCCTTGCTCCTCCCAGAGCTGGGGAGAGAACCCAGGAGTCCAGGTTCCCAGCCCCCCCACTCTCACCCACCAGCCCCCTCGCCCCTCCCAGAGCTGGGGAGAGAACCCAGGAGTCCAGGCCCCCACCCCCCTCTAACCATTAGCCCCCACCCTGGAGATTTAGGGACTTTAAGGCTGTTACAGCAGCTTCCCCCCGCCCAGGAATTCACCCCCCCCCCGAGTTGCCCCCCCCCCCAATGTTTCTTGTACGTCATTCAACGCCTCATTAGTCAGAGACTCATGCTAGGAAGATGGTATCAGCTTCTAGGGATTGGGGCAGGGGCCCGGACTCCTGGGTTCTCTCCAGGCTCTGGGGGGGCTTGTGTTCAGAGCTGGGGGGCTGCGGGTCGGGAGCGAGGGGCACCGACGGGGCTGGGGGTCGGCAGGGAGGGGCTCTGGAGGGGCTGGGGGGCTGCGGGTCGGGGGGGAGAGGCTCTGGGGGGCTGCGGGTCGGGAGGGAGGGGCACCACCCGTGGGGCTGGAATTTCCTGGCGTGGCTTCGCTGGGCCCGGAATCGCCATAAAATCGTTTCCTCGTTTTTCACGCCCCCCCCCAGCGACTCCAGCTTGATACAGCGAATTCTTGGGCTCCTGCCAACGCCCCTGCGGCCCCCCCCAATCCCCCTTATGAGGTGTCTGGGGAGTCCCCCCCCGCGTCCCTGTGGACGTGGGGCAGAAGCCCAAACTGTTGAGGGAAGAACCCCTGCCCCCCCCCCCCCCCCAGCCAGCCAATCACTGCCCCTAGTGCGGGGCTGGGAGTCCGGACTCCTGGGTTCTCTCCCCGGCTGGGGGAGGGGGGCGGGGTCTTGTGGGTCAGAGCAGGGGGGCTGGGAGCTAGGACGCCTGGGTTCTCTGACCTGCTCTGGGAGGGGAGCAGGGCCTGGTGGCTAAAGCGGGGGGCTGGAAGGGTGAGACCCCTGGGGGGTCCATTCCCGTGGGGGAACAGCCCATGGGGAGGTGGGGGGGGCTCATGGACAGTAAACCCTCCGGACGCAGCCGCATGAAAGGAGTAAAAAGGCTTCCCTTTATTCTGACCAGGCAGATTCGGCTCCGGACCCAGGCATCCGGGAGCCCCCAACCCCCTGCCCCCCCCCCCCGACAGCGCCCCCTGCTGGGAATGAGAGCGGCAAGGGAGCTGTGGACACAGACATGACAGATCTGGGTCAGGAGGGGAGAGGGGCTGGTGGGTTGGGGCGGGGGGGGGGCTGGGAGCCAGGACTCCTGGGTTCTCTCCCCAGCTCTGGGAGGGGCGTGGGGGGTTCAGAGGGGTAGTGGGAACTGGTGGTTGGGGGAAGGGGGTCTGGTGGGTAGCAGGGAAAGTGAGGGGTTCGGGGGCAGTGGGTTCTGGTTTTGGGGGGCTAGTGGGGGGTTCAGGGCAGTGAGGCGTGAGGAGGCAGTGGGGTCTGGTTTTGGGGGGTTGGGGGCAGTAGGGTCTGGTGGTTCGGGGGCAGTGAGGGGTTCGGAGGCAGTGGGGTCTGGTGTTTGGGGGCTAGTGAGCAGTTCGGGGGGCAATAGGGGGTTCGGGGGCAGTGGGGTCTCGTTTGGGGGGCTGGGGGCAGTTCAGGGGGCTAGTGGGCAGTTCGGGGGCAGTGGGTCTGGTTTTGGGGGCTAGTGGGCAGTTTGGGGGGCAATGGGTGTTCGGGAGCAGTGGGGTCTGGTTTTGGGGGGCTGGGGGCAGTTCGGGGGGCAGTTCGGTCTGCTGGGGGAGGAGGGGGGCAGGGGGCCCAGGTATTTCTTCTGCCAGACTCAGACAAACGATTAAGAACTGACCAGCCACGAATCACAGACACGACATAAAAACTGCCCCGGGGGGAGCATGGAGGGCGGGGGTCTTTGTGCTCCCCCTCCCCGCCCTTGTGCTCTATGTACAGCCTGACTCGGTGTCTTTGTGTTTCACGCCCCCCTGGTCCCGATCCTGGGGGGTCCCTGTAGCGAGGGGAGGGGGGGCTGGAGCAGCGTTGGGAGACCCCCCAAAATTCCTCGTTGTCTCAGCAGCTGGGGGTCCCTTCTGCAGCCAGGCATGTCCAGGAGTGACACCAGGTGCCCCCCTCTTTCCTGCTGGGGTGGGCGTCCCCCAGTCCTGGCAAAGTGGGGGGCCCCCACGGTCTTCCCCTGTGTCCTCTGATGGTGGCGATGTGGGGGAGGCAGGATCAGCCCCCAAACCTGGCACATGGGGGAGAAACCAAGTCTCCAAGCCTTGTCACGCAATGGGGAGGGAGCCCCGACTTCTGGTGGGTGGCAGGGGGTGGGAGCCCCAATCCTGGCCGGTGGTGTGGGCGGGGGCCTGGGTGAGCCCTGATCCTGGCCTGGGGCGGGGCAGGGGGAGCCCCAATCCTGGCCGGGGGTGTGAGCGGGGGCTGGGGTGAGCCCCGCTCCTGGTCTGGGGCGGGGCAGGGGGAGCCCCAATCCTGGCCGGTGGCGAGGGGGGAGCCCCGATCCTGGGCGGGGGTGTGAGCGGGGGCTGGGGTGAGCCCCGCTCCTGGTCTGGGGCGGGGCAGGGGGAGCCCCAATCCTGGCCGGTGGCGAGGGGGGAGCCCCGATCCTGGGCGGGGGTGTGGGCGGCGGCGGGGGGAGCCCCGCTCCTGGCCTGGGGCGGGGCAGGGGGAGCCCCGATCCTGGGCGGGGGCGGGGCAGGGGGAGCCCCGATCCTGGCCGGGGCCCCCTCAGACGGTGGTGACGGAGAGCAGCGGGTTGTAGACCCGGCGCCCGTCGGCCGAGCGGGCCCCGTGCGCCAGCATCTCCTGGATCGTGATCCAGTTGTCCAGGATGCGCCGGCTCCGCTTC
This sequence comes from Eretmochelys imbricata, assembly GCF_965152235.1. Classification (NCBI taxonomy): domain Eukaryota; kingdom Metazoa; phylum Chordata; order Testudines; family Cheloniidae; genus Eretmochelys; species Eretmochelys imbricata. The sequence goes on along the minus strand of NC_135594.1, from coordinate 16,988,691 downwards.
TTGAGGCTCTTGCGGTGGCTCAGCGCCAGGATGCTGAGCTCGGCGGGGGCCCCGGGGCCCGCCCCCGCCCGCCCCTCGCCCGCCTCCCGCTGCCAGTCCAGCCGGCTCTGCAGCATGAGCTCCCGGCGCCGGCGCTGCTCCCGGGCCCGCAGCAGCTGTTGCTTGCGCTCGCCCCGGCTCCAGTAGCGGCCCATCTTCATCTCGCTCACGGCGTCGTCGTCCGTGGTCATGCCGCTCCGCTCCTCCCGGATCTTCAGCGCCCGCGCCTTCAGCAGCCGGTCCCGGCCCGGGCGCCGCGGGCCCTCGCCCCGCGCCCGGCCCTTCCACTCCGCCCGGGCGCCCGCCGCCAGCCCGCCGGGCGCCGCCAGCCCGCCGGGCGCCGGGCTGCCCTCCCGGGGGCGCCGGGGCCGGGCGCGGGGCGGGGGGCCGGGGGCGCGGGGGCTGCCCGGGGGGGGGCTGCTGCGGCAGCTCTCCCCGGTGTTGTAGGCGCTGGTGCTGTCCTTCTCCGAGCGCTCGGGCACCTCGGTGATGTCGGCCAGCGGGGCCGGGGGGGGCCCCTCGCCCGCCGGGGCCGGCCCCCCCCCGGCCTCCCGCAGCCCGGCCGCCAGGCAGCGCTCGCGGAGCCGCTGCAGCTTCTGCGCCCGCAGGATGTTGCGGCATTTGAATTGCAGGTGCCGGAGCTCCTCCTCCAGCAGGGCCGCGCGGCGCCGGGGGCCCGGGGCCAGGCCCCCCCGCAGCTCCAGCAGCTCCCGGTACCGCTCGGCCTCGGCCTGCGTCAGCCCCGGCAGCTCGCCGCCCGCCGGCGAGGCCCTGCTGCCGGGGCCGCCCCGGGCCTGCAGCGGGGCCGGGCGGCGCTGGGGGGCCGGGGTGCCGGCCGCGCTGGGGGGCTCGTCCCCCAGCAGGTCGTGCTCCGAGCTCTCCTCGTTCCGGGTGCTCTCGTCCGTGCGGCCCACCCCGCTGTCCAGCTCCTGGCCGGCGCTGGGCGGCTCGGGGGCCGCGGCCGGCTGGGGGCGGGGAGAAGGCGGAGGTTTGGAGATTGGGGTGAAGCTGACTTCAGTTCAGGCTCCCCCTGCCCAGCCCCCCGGTTCCAGGCCCCCCGGCGCCCCCTGGCACCCCCTGCCCCGCTGTCACGGGCTCCCAGGTCCTGCCCAGCCTTGGCCCGTGGGGTCCGTGGGGGGAACCCCCATCAGCGCAAGAGCCCTTCTCGGGGGTCCAGCCCCCCGCCTCCTGGAACCGCACCGCTCTGAGCCTGTCTCTGCCGTGGGCCCCTCGTGGGCCCCTCCACCCCCAGAGGGAATAAGGCCCCCCCCGAGCTCCCACCCCCAGAGGGAATAAGGCCCCTCCGAGCTCCCCACCCCCGGAGGGAATAAGGCCCCCCCGGTCTTCGCACTCCCAGAGGGAATAAGGCCCCCTGGTCTCTAGCCCGGAGCGACTCAGCCGGCATAAAGCAGGAGGGTTTAGTGAGGGTCTGAACCCAGCATAGGAAGCTCTCCGGCCTCAGGCCTGGCCCGCCTCAGCCCAGCACGTCCAGTCTCCCCTGCATCCAGGGGGCTCCAGCTGCTCCCTCCCCCCAGTCCTGAGCCCCCCTGCTTCCCCGCTGGGCATCTGCTATCACCGGCCCCAAGCCCCCCCTCTGTCCATTGTCTCCTGGTAAACAGGGTCACCTGGGCCTCACACCAGCCCCCCAGTTCCCTGCCCCCCTGCCCAGCCCCCCGCCCCTCACACCCCCTCACCTGCTGCCCAGGGGTCGCTCGGGGTCTCGTTTCGCCCTCGTGGTCAGAGCCGAAGTCGTCCAGGAAATCCTCACGGTCGCTGTCCTTCCAGCGCCTGGAGAGCTGGGAGTGGACGGGGAGGGGATGAAGCTGCAGCCCCTCCCGTCATAGCCCCCACATTCATCCCAGGCAGCCCAAGGGACCCCCCCAACACCCCCGGGATCCCCCTTCACTGGGGAATGGTGAGCACTCAACCCACCCTGTGACCCCCTGTTCCCACCTCTGGGACCCTGAAATCTCCTCCTGCCTCCACATCCTCCCAGCCCCCCAACTTCCAACTCACCCCCTCAGCCCCCTGCCCCACAATTCCCCCAGCCAGACCCTAAACTGACTCCCCCCTCCTCCCCAGCCCCACCTCTTCGGGGCGCCCCTCACCTCGGTCTCAGGCCTGGCCAGCAGCAGCGAGATGTTGGTTTGTTGCTCCTGGGTCAAGATGGCGACAGCTTCCTCGCGGTCCTGCACCTGCACCCCGTTAATCTGAGGGGACCAGGGGGGCTGAGTCAGCCCCCCGTCCCCCAGGTCCCCATAGCCCTCTGCACCCCCCATCCCCCCATAGCCCTCTGCACTCCTCTTAGCCCCTCGTCCCTCAGCCCCCATATTCCCAGCCCCCCTTAGCCCCCTGCACCCCCAACCCCCATTCCGTAGCCCCCCTTAGCAGCCCCCACCTGGATGATGCGGTCGCCCTCTCGGATGCGCCCATCCTTGGCGGCGATGCTGTCAGGGTTCACCTGGGGAGAGAAGGGGAGATGGGACTAGGGACCAGGACCCCCCCCCATGGCCTCCAGCCCCCCATGGGCTGCCCCAGCCCTCGGCCTGCTCCCCCTCCCCTACAACAAGTCACCCCCTGGTCTCCTCCACCCCCCACCCCAGTTCCTCACCGCCATGGCCCCCCCATCACACCCCTCCCTCAACAGCCCCCCACCTCTCCAACATAGATTCCCACGTCGTCCTCGTCGTCTGTCCGGTAACAAACCATCAGCCCCAGCTTGTCCCGGTGGCTCGATTTGTACAATTCCACCTCCTGCAGGGGGGACGGGGGGTCAGATTGTGACGATGTGACGCAGCGGGGGGGGGGTGTTGACCTGGGAATGTGCCCTGGGGATGGGAGGCCTGGGAGCCTGTGACCTGGGCCGGGGGGGCGGGGGTGACACCTCTGCCCGGGAATGTGGACAGAGGCTGTGGCAGGGAGCCTGCTGGGGGGGTTTGGTTTCAGTTTGGGGCTGGGTGAAGGAACACAGGGAACCCCAGGGCGGGGGTCTGAGCTCCCTGCTCCCCCAGAAGGACTTGACTGAGGGGTCCTGGTTGTACCCACAAGCTCTGTTTTGGACGGTGTCGCTATTGTCCGATAAACCTTCCGTTTTCCTGGCTGGCGGAGAGTCTCAGTGAATCCCAGGAAGAGGGGTGCAGGGTCTGGACTCCCCCACACTCTGTGACACAGATCCTGAATGGAAGCCCTGGTTCCCCCCCACACAAGCTAACCACCAGCCCCCACCTCACTCCCAGAGCCGGGAGAGAACCCAGGCGTCCGGGCTCCCAGTGCCCACCCTGCTCACCTCATACTCCAGTTCCTCTGCCCGCTCTGTCTCTGGGGGGGCCCCTTCCATGATCTCCACAGGGTCATAGTAGTCGTGCCCGAAGGGGGGGCTGTGGTGGAGAACACAAGTTAGCGGGGTTGGGCTGGCAGGGGCTGTGGGTCGGGAGTGAGGGGCACCGGCAGGGCTGGGGGGCCCCAGGGCCGGGCTGGCAGGGGCTGCGGGTCGGGAGTGAGGGGCACCAGCAGGGCTGGGGAGCCCCAGGGCCGGGCTGGCAGGGGCTGCGGGTCGGGAGTGAGGGGCACCGGCAGGGCTGGGGGGCCCCAGGGCCGGGCTGGCAGGGGCTGCGGGTCGGGAGTGAGGGACACCGGCAGAGCTGCAGGGGGGCAAGGGCTGCGGGTCGGGAGTGAGGGGCACCAGCAGGGCTGGGGGGCCCCAGGGCCGGGCTGGCAGGGGCTGCGGGTCGGGAGTGAGGGGCACCAGCAGGGCTTGGGGGCCCCAGGGCCGGGCTGGCAGGGGCTGCGGGTCGGGAGTGAGGGGCACCGGCAGGGCTGGGGGGAGCCCAGGGCCGGGCTGGCAGGGGCTGCGGGTCGGGAGTGAGGGGCACCGGCGGGGCTGGGGGGCCCCAGGGCCGGGCTGGCAGGGGCTGCGGGTCGGGAGTGAGGGGCACCGGCGGGGCTGGGGGGAGCCCAGGGCCGGGCTGGCAGGGGCTGCGGGTCGGGAGTGAGGGGCACCGGCGGGGCTGGGGGGAGCCCAGGGCCGGGCTGGCAGGGGCTGCGGGTCGGGAGTGAGGGGCACCGGCGGGGCTGGGGGGAGCCCAGGGCCGGGCTGGCAGGGGCTGCGGGTCGGGAGTGAGGGGCACCGGCAGGGCTGGGGGGCCCCAGGGCCGGGCTGGCAGGGGCTGCGGGTCGGGAGTGAGGGGCACCGGCAGGGCTGGGGGGAGCCCAGGGCCGGGCTGGCAGGGGCTGCGGGTCGGGAGTGAGGGGCACCGGCAGGGCTGGGGGGCCCCAGGGCCGGGCTGGCAGGGGCTGCGAGTCGGGAGTGAGGGGCACCGCTGGGGGTCACTCACAGCTCGGGGATCCCGAAGGTCTCCAGTGTCATGGTGGGGGGGCTGGGGGCGCGCCGCCGGCCCAGTGCCAGCAGGTGCTCGAAGGTGATGTCCGTCTGCGTCCCGCTGTCCACCAGGGTGGCGGGGTCCCCGGGCAGGGCGGCCCCCTCCCCTCCGCCCCGCGCCCGGGGGCTGTGCCTCAGGACCTGGATGACCAGCGGCTCCTTGGAGCAGCGAAGAGCTTCCAGCGTCTGCTCCTGGGAGAGCCTGGAGAGCTCCTTCCCGTTCACCTGGGGGGTCGGGCATGAGAGACCCCCGAGAGCCCCCGGGCAGATCCCGCCTTTCCGTACGCCCCAGCCCACCTCCAGCCACCCCTCAGTGTGGACACCTGCAGGGCGGCACTCAGCACCCCCAGCAGGGCGCAGCAGGGACCCCCCTACCCCCCCCACCCTGGGGAGTCTGGCTGGGACGAGCCCCCCTGGCTTCCCCCTCATCATATTGTCTCCGTCTCCATCCTTGTGTTACCGCAGCAACGGTTCCCATGGAAACTAGGAGGATTGATACAGGAGCAGGGAGTGTGTGCGGAGGAACCATTGCCCAGCCTGAGCCCCCCAACCAGTTCCCCCCAGCCCTGCCGGCGCCCCTCACTCCCGACCCGCAGCCCCCTGCCAGCCCGGCCCTGCCCCCCCCAGCCCTGCCGGCGCCCCTCACTCCCGACCCGCAGCCCCCTGCCAGCCCGGCCCTGCCCCCCCCAGCCCTGCCGGCGCCCCTCACTCCCGACCCGCAGCCCCCCGCCAGCCCGGCCCCGGGCCCCCCCCTAGCCCTGCCGGTGCCCCTCACTCCCGACCTGCAGCCCCCCGCCAGCCCGGCCCTGCCCCCCCAGCCCTGCCGGTGCCCCTCACTCCCGACCCGCAGCCCCCCGCCAGCCCGGCCCTGCCCCCCCCCCCCAGCCCTGCCGGTGCCCCTCACTCCCGACCCGCAGCCCCCCGCCGGCCCGGCCCTGCCCCCCCCAGCCCTGCCGGCGCCCCTCACTCCCGACTCACAGCCCCTGCCCCCCCACCTCTGCCGGCGCCCCTCACTCCCGACCCGCAGCCCCTGCTAGGCTGGCCCTGCCCCCCCAGCCCTGCCTTGGCACAGGGGCTGGACTAGCGGGGGCTGCGGGTCAGGAGTGAGGGGCACCAGCAGGGCTGGGGGGGCAGGCAGGGCTGGGCTAGCGGGGGCTGCGGGTCGGGAGTGAGGGGCGCCGGCAGGGCTGGGGGGCCCAGGGCCGGGCTGGCAGGGGCTGCGGGTCGGGAGTGAGGGGCACCGGCAGGGCTGGGGGGCCCAGGGCCGGGCTGGCAGGGGCTGCGGGTCGGGAGTGAGGGGCGCCGGCAGAGGTGGGGGGGCAGGGCCGGGCTGGCAGGGGGCTGCGGGTCGGGAGTGAGGGGCGCCGGCAGAGCTGGGGGGGCAGGGCCGGGCTGGCAGGGGGCTGCGGGTCGGGAGTGAGGGGCACCGGCAGAGCTGGGGGGATGGGTGAGAAGTGGGGGGTGGGGGGGATGGGTCAGACGGAGCTAGGGGAGGGTAACTACATGGGGGGCTCCCGAACTGGAGAGATGCAGCCCCTCCCCCTCATTCATTCATCCCCCCAGACCCCAAACCCAGCAGCGATGGGGGGGGTTGTTGCTAGGCAACCTTCCTGAGACTGGTACCTGCTCCCTTCCCCTCCCCCCTGCGGCATCCCCCAGTCCCTCCCCCACCCATCCGTGCAGCCCCTTCCCCCCCAGCGCCCCCCCCAGCTCCCGCTTCCTGCCCCCGGCCCCTGTGCACCCCCCAGCGACCCCGTGCAGGCCCTGCCCCAGCCCCGCCCCATCTCTGTCTGCAGCCCCCCGCCGCCCCTCACCGCAGCCCCCCGCCCCCTACCTGCAGCGTGACCTTGTATTGCTCCTCCGGCTTCGGCACCAGGCAGAGGTTGCAGCCCATGGCGGAACCGGGCCGGGGGGCAGGACGGAGACGGGGGGGGGGCTCAGCCGCCTCCCATCCTACAGGTGGGGCCGCGGGGGGGGCTCTGCTCCCCCGGCCCCCCCCAACGCCGGCCTCGCCGGGGCGCAGCGGGGAGCGGGGTCACCCCCCGGGGGCATGGCGGGGGGGCCGAAGGGCGGGGGGCGGCGGCGGGGGGGCCTCGGGGGGCGGCGGGGAAGACGCGGCTGGTCGGGCGGCGGCGGCGGCTCAGTCCCTGGCTCGGGGGCGGCGGGGGGGCGGTGGCTGGACCCCACCCCCAGCCCCTCCGCTCCGCCCCTCCGGCCCCGCCCCCTCCTCCTCCATCCCCCCCACTTCACACACACCTCCGCCCCCGCCCCCCCATCCTGCCACGCCCCACCCCATCAATCCCTCCCTCCATCCCGCCCCTCCCCCTCTCGCCCCCCCACATTGTGCCCCCCCGCCACCCCCACATCCTGCCACCCCCCACTCCACCCCATCTCTCTAACCCTACCCACCCCCGCTCCTTGCAGCCCGGAAATCCCCATCAATCCCTCCCTCCACCCCTCCTCTGTCCATCCCCCACCCCCTCCATCTATCCATCCCCCACCCCCTCTATCTATGCCCCCTACACCCCTCTATCTATCCATCCATCCCCCCTCTATCCATCCCCCCACACCCCCTCTATCTATCTATCCATCCATCCCCCCTCTATCTATCCCCCCTACACCCCTCCATCTATCCATCCCCCACCCCCTCTATCTATCCATCCCCCCACCCCCTCTATATATCCATCCATCCATCCCCCCACACCCCCTCTATCTATCCATTCCCCCACACCCCTCTATCCATCCATCCATCCCCCACCCCCTCTTTCTATCTATCCATCCATCCCCCCTTTATCTATCCCCCCACACCGCTCTATCTATCCATCCATCCCCCCACCCCCATCTATGCTCCCTACACCCCTCTATCTATACATCCATCCCCCTCTATCCATCCCCCCGCACCCCCTCTATCTATCCATCCCCTACCCCCTCTATCTATCCATCCCCCCCACCCCCTCTATCTATCCATCCATCCATCCCCCCTCTATCCATTCCCCCACACCCCCTCTATCTATCCATCCATCCATCCCCCTCTATCCATTCCCCCACACCCCCTCTATCTATCTATCCATCCATCCCCCCTCTATCTATCCCCCCTACACCCCTCCATCTATCCATCCCCCACCCCCTCTATCTATCCATCCCCCCACACCCCTCTATCCATCCATCCCCACCCCCTCTTTCTATCTATCCATCCATCCCCCCTTTATCTATCCCCCCACACCCCTCTATCTATCCATCCAGCCCCCCACCCCCATCTATGCTCCCTACACCCCTCTATCTATACATCCATCCCCCTCTATCCATCCCCCCGCACCCCCTCTATCTATCCATCCCCTACCCCCTCTATCTATCCATCCATCCCCCTCTATCAATCCATCCCCCCCACCCCCTCTATCTATCCATCCATCCCCCCTTTATCCATCTCCCCACACCCTTCTATCTATCCATCCATCCCCCCTCTATCCATCCCCCACCCCCTCTATCTATCTATCCATCCATCCCCCACCCCCTCTATCTATCTATCCATCCATCCCCTCTTTAACCATCCCCCCACACCCCTCTATCTATCCATCCATCCCCCACCCCCTCTATCTATGCCCCCTACACCCCTCTATCTATCCATCCATCCCCCCTCTATCCATCCCCCCACACCCCCTCTATCTATCCCCCCTACACCCCTCTATCAATCCATTCCCCCCCACCCCCTCTATCTATCCATCCATCCCCCCTCTATCCATCCCCCACCCCCTCTATCTATCTATCCATCCATCCCCCACCCCCTCTATCTATCTATCCATCCATCCCCTCTTTAACCATCCCCCCACACCCCTCTATCTATCCATCCATCCCCCACCCCCTCTATCTATGCCCCCTACACCCCTCTATCTATCCATCCATCCCCCCTCTATCCATCCCCCCACACCCCCTCTATCTATCCCCCCTACACCCCTCTATCAATCCATTCCCCCCCACCCCCTCTATCTATCCATCCATCCCCCCTCTATCCATCCCCCACCCCCTCTATCTATCTATCCATCCATCCCCCACCCCCTCTATCTATCTATCCATCCATCCCCTCTTTAACCATCCCCCCACACCCCTCTATCTATCCATCCATCCCCCACCCCCTCTATCTATGCCCCCTACACCCCTCTATCTATCCATCCATCCCCCCTCTATCCATCCCCCCACACCCCCTCTATCTATCCCCCCTACACCCCTCTATCAATCCATTCCCCCCCACCCCCTCTATCTATCCATCCATCCCCCCTCTATCCATCCCCTCACCCCCTCTATCCATCCATCCCCCCGCCCCTCTGACCTCCCCCTTAGGGGTCCCGCCTGCTGTCCCGGCCACGTGCTGCATGGAGAGGTGAGACCCAGGGGCTCAGAGACGCCCCCCGAGGCCACTCGCCCGGCCGGGCGGGGCTGGTGCCCTGAGCCCTGGGTTTGCCGGGCGCTGGGAACCGGTGGCAGGACCGGGGTCGCTGGCCCATGACCCGCTTGGTCATTCCCTGGGCGCCCGGCCTGGCCACTGCGGGCCCAGGACACTGGGCTGGACGGACCTCGGTCTGAGACCCTGTGGCCGCTCTTCTGTTCCTACACATCCAGGGGGCCAGGACTCCTGGGTTCTGCCCCCGCTCCGGTGGTTGGAGCAGGGGGGCTGGGAGCCAGGACTCCTGGGTTCTCTCCCGGCTCTGAGAGGGGAGCGGGGTCTATTAGTTAGAGCAGGGGGCGCCGAGGGCCAGGACTCCTGGGTTCTGCCCCGGCTCCGGGAGGGGAGGGGGGCTGGTGGTTGGAGCAGGGGGGCTGGCAGCCAGGACTCCTGGGTTCTGCCCCGGCTCCGGGAGGGGAGGGGGGCTGGTGGTTGGAGCAGGGGGGCTGGCAGCCAGGACTCCTGGGTTCTGCCCCGGCTCCGGGAGGGGAGGGGGGCTGGTGGTTGGAGCAGGGGGGTGTATTCATTACTCCATCTTTGGCCCTGGGCGGGGGGGTCTCAGTACCGACCCCAGGGGCTGTGGCCAGGAGTTAAATTCTGTCACTGTTGGAAGCAGGAGACGCGGCCTGGGGGGCTGGTATCCGGGCACCTCGCGCCTGACTCTGCGGCGGGGGGGGGCTCAGCAGCCAGTTGGGCGGGTTCCGGCTGCAGAACAAAGACCCCCCCCCGCTCTGCTTCCCGGCGCCGCCTAGCAGCGAAAGGCCCCGTGCCCCCCCCGTGTGGGCTGGGCACGATGCGGGGACGAGGGGTGTCGGGGGTGCTGGGAGGCCCATCTAGGGGTATGGGCGGGGGGTGTCTGGGGGTCAGAGATCAGCTTCTGGGGGCGGTGTTAGTGGTTTCTGGTGGGGTTGGGCAGGGTCCTGGCGCCCCCCAACCACAAGACCCCCCCCGGCTCCCGGCCCCTCCAGCGGACGGGGATAGTCTGGGCACCAGCTCCCCCCTTCTGGGCTCAGTGTAGAACCCAGGCGTCCTGGCTTCCCCCCCGCCCCCCAGCTCGGGAGAGAACCCAGGCGTCCTGGCTCCCCCCCCAGCCCGGGAAAGAACTCAGGCGTCCTGCCCCCCCCGCCCCCCAGCTCGGGAGAGAACCCAGGCGTCCTGGCTCCCCCCCCCCACAGCCCGGGAAAGAACCCAGGCATCCTGACCCCCCCCCGCCCCCCAGCTCGGGAGAGAACCCAGGCGTCCTGACCCCCCCACCGCCCCAATTTTCTTTGGCGCAGGGAGTGCGACTGTCTGGGGCGCTACCGTAATACACAGAATATCCCGCCCCCAAACTGTGTGGATGCTACCGTAATACCTTGTATTTCCCCACCAACCGGAGTTACCGTAATGACCATAATAATATGCCCCCGGACCAGAGTGCTACCGTAATATCAGCGCCGCAATGGGCTGCTCCTGTAATACCCAAAACCTCCTCAGACCGTCACCAGAGGTGCTACCGTAATGCCCAGTATAGCGGCTCCCTTGTGTCTCTGTGTGCGGCGCTTTACCGTAATATACGTAAAAGGGCCCCCATCAACGGGGAGGCGAGGGGGTAGGTTGTGCCATAATACACATAATAGCGCCACCCACCCCTCCACTTTGGGGTTGCTACCGTAATACAGCTAATATCACCCCCTCCAAGACTTTAATGATACTGCCACAAACATAACAGCCGCCGTCCATATTGGGGTGGGGGGGCGGGAGCTACCGTAATACACCTAATGTTCCTCCCCGCAATGGGGGGGCGGGGAACTGGGGGCTGCTACCTTAATATCCATACCATCCCACCTTCCTGGGCGGGGGGGAGGGGGGAGCTGCTACCATAACACACCTAAAATTCCTCCCCTCGATTTCTGGGTGGCAATGCACCCCTGGTACATCTCACATTGCTCGGGTTTCTTTTCAGAGCCGGGGCACGCGCCCATAGTCGCCCCCTTCCCAGGAAACCCCCCCCAGCACCACACGGAGCCGCCAGGTTTCAGTTTTTATTCCGCCAGGTTTCGAACTCGGTTCGGTCTGTACAGTGTAGATATAAAAAAGCCATCAATCAAGACGCTAGTGACAGCCAACGAGGGGGAGGACACGGGGGGGGGGGCGCATGGCCTTAGCTGGCCCCAGGGACGGGATTTCGGGAGGGGACTTTTTTTATAATTTTTTTTCCCTTTTCTTGCCGTATATGGAACGCGAAGCCACGACTACCCCACAGCACACAGCAGGCCCAGACCACGGCTAGCACGACGACCCAGCGGGGGGGGGGACCTATCTACACGGGGCAGCCCCCGGCCAGGCCGCCACCCAGCCAGGGGGGGCATTTTTAAAATGTTTTTTAAAATCTGTTTTATGCAAAAAAAAGGGGGGGGGTTGGGGGGCCACACAGCAAAGCTGAGACCCCGATGCAGGAGGGGGAGGGGAGATCCAGGGGGCACAGAGAGAACAAGAGGCCACTTGGCTTGAGAAAGGTGGTTGCAAAGGCAGCTGTGTGAGAAAAGCAGGGGGGGCAGTTCCCTTTCAAGGGGGTGAAATGGTGATGCCGGCCCCCCGCAGAGAGTCCAGGGGGTGGGTGGTGGAGGTGAATTTGTGGTGGGGGGGCAGGGGACCCTCCCGTGGGGAGCTCCCAGCATTGACGAGGGAGGGGCAGGGGAATCCCAGGACCCTGGTGAGGTATGAACAGCCTCCCCCATTAAATGCAAAGGAAGTGGAGGAGGAGGCTGAGCAGAATTAGGGGGAAACAGTCAGTTCCCCCTACCCTCCCCCACCTTAAAGGAAACCAACTGACCTAAACATGGGGAAAGGGCTAGGGATGGAACCCAGGAGTCCGGGCTCCCTGCCCCTCGCTTGGCTTCTCAGTCTCACTCCCAGGGGCGGGGCCGAGGCTGAGGCCAGAATGATTAAAACATGGAAAGATGCGGGGAGGGGGGTGTCTATTTTTTGGCAAATATTAACCCTGGGTACGGAGCCCCCCAAGCCCGCCCCCTTCCAGCCCCTCCCCCCATTAACCCCTCACCTCCCCAAGTGTTTTGGCCAGTCACATGCAGAAGATAAATGATGTTTCGGGGAGGGGGGTGGAGAGAAAATCCCAGCTTCCCTGTCTGGAGGGGTTGACTTTGGGGGAGCTAAGGCAGGATCCCCTTAAATTACCCCCCTAATGTTCTGGGGGCAGGAGGGTGGAAGCTAACAGGGATTCCCCCTCCATGATTCGGGGATAGGGAGGAGGTGGGGGTACAGCCCCCCAATCCCCATGGGGCAGGAAGGGGCTCCCCTATTCCCAAAGGGGGGCTCCGGGTCCCCCCTACTCCAGGGCAGCCGGGGCGTTGGTGGGGCTGGTAGCCCCCGAGCTGGCATTGCTGGCCGCCTCCTTGCCCGTGTGGCCGATGTACTGGCCGATGAAGGATCCATCCTCGTTGAACTGCACGTCGTCGCTGCCCCCGTAGTCGGCCAGGCTGTCGTCGCTGCCCAGCGCCGGGACGGCCCCGTCGAGTGAGGGCTGGCTGCCGCCGAACGGCTTCTCCTCCTTCTCGCTGCCGGCGCAGAGAGCGGGGTGAGGGGGGCGTGCGCCAGGTGCACGAGACACGGGGGGGAAGTGTGCAAGGCAGGGGAGGATGTGATGGTGCAGGTGTGCGAGCCACCTGAAAGTGGGTGCTCACGTGTGCGAGGAGTGATTGTGCAAGGTGCATAGGGAAGGGGTGGGGTGAGTGAGCAAGATAAGCAGGTCAAAGATGCATGGAACTGGGTGTGCGAGGGGTGTGCATGCCTGGTGCAAGAGAAAGCGATTGTGGGCAGGTGCAAAGTGGACAAAGGTGGTGGGCAAAAGTGGGTGTGCAAGGAGCTTGTCCAGCAGTGGGGGTGCATGGCACAAGGGGGGGAGTGTGCACCAGGCCAGGAGGACGTGGGTCTGCAGATGCACCAGCATGTGCAGGGAGAGCATGAATAACCTGGCACAGAGGAGTGCAGGGAGGCACATGGGTGTGAGGTGGCATGGAGGGCGTGACACTCACGTCAATGTGTTGGTGCACAGAGAAGTGTGCACACAGGCCTGGGTGGGAGCAGAGGCATGCGAGGGCCGTGGCCCAGGAATCGTGCAAGGGGCAGCTGGGCCTGTGCGCACGGAGGAGTTGTTCACATGCATGTCGGGGGGGTGCTGAGTGTGAGCACACGGGGGTGAGTGGGTGTGAAAGGGAGTGAAGTGCACACCAGACTGTGAGGTGTGACTGCAAGAGAACAATCTGCCCCCCCCCCGCGTCGCCCCGTGCAACCCACCCCCCGGCAGCAGACCCAATGCCTGCCCTGGGGTGAGCGTGCACGGGGCGGGGCAGTGAGGGGCTGGCATTTCTCCTCCCCCGAGGGAATGGGGGACCCCCCAGAACACACTGGAGGGCCAGGGGTGGCTGATGGGGGCTCAGGGGGTGTTACCTATTTCTAAGGATGGACGAGCTGCCGGGGGGGGCACAATGAGACAGAAGGAGCCAGTGAGACGCACCATGGCCACAAACCCCTGCCCAGCGCACAACCGCCCCCGTGCACCATCGCCCCCAGCTACCGCCGCCGCGCACCATCGCCCCCGCGCACCATCGCCCCCAGCTACCACCGCCGCGCACCATCGCCCTGCACACAACCACCGCCATGCACCATCGCCCCGTGCACCATCGCCCCCGCGCACCATCGCCCCCAGCTACCACTGCCCTGCACACAACCGCCCCCGCGCACCATTGCCCCCAGCTACCACCGCCCAGAGCACAACCGCCCCCGCGCATCATCGCCCCCAGCTACCACCGCCGTGCACCATCGCCCTGCACACAACCGCCCCCGCGCACCATCGCCCAGCGCACAACCGCCCCCGCGCACCATCGCCCCCAGCTACCACCGCCGCGCACCATCGCCCTGCACACAACCACCGCCATGCACCATCGCCCCGTGCACCATCGCCCCCGCGCACCATCACCCCCAGCTACCACTGCCCTGCACACAACCGCCCCCGCGCACCATCGCCCCCAGCTACCACTGCCCAGCGCACAACCGCCCCCGCGCACCATCGCCCCCAGCTACCACCGCCGTGCACCATCGCCCTGCACACAACCGCCCCCGCGCACCATCGCCCAGCGCACAACCGTCCCCGCGCACCATCGCCCCCAGCTACCACTGCCGCGCAGCATCGCCCCTGTGCACCATCGCCCCCAGCTACCACTGCCGTGCACCATCGCCCTGCACACAACCACCGCCATGCACCATCGCCCCGTGCACCATCGCCCCCAGCTACCACTGCCGTGCACCATTGCCCTGCACACAACCGCCCCCGCGCACCATCGCCCCCAGCTACCACCGCCGCGCACCATCGCCCTGCACACAACCGCCCCCGCGCACCATCGCCCTGCACACAACCGCCCCATGCACCATCGCCCCCAGCTACCACCGCCGCGCACCATGGCCCTGCACACAACCGCCCCCGTGCACCATCGCCCCCAGCTACCACTGCCGCGCACCATCGCCCTGCACACAACCGCCCCGTGCACCATTGCCCCCAGCTACCACCGCCGCGCACCATCGCCCTGCACACAACCGCCCCGTGCACCATCGCCCCCAGCTACCACCGCCGCGCACCATCGCCCTGCACACAACCGCCCCCGCGCACCATTGCCCTGCACACAACCACCGCCGTGCACCATCGCCCTGCACACAACCACCGCCGTGCACCATCGCCCTGCACACAACCACCGCCGTGCACCATCGCCCCCAGCTACCACCGCCGCGCACCATCGCCCTGCACACAACCGCCTCCGCGCACCATCGCCCCCAGCTACCACCGCCATGCACCATCGCCCTGCACACAACCGCCCCCGCGCACCATCGCCCTGCACACAACCACCCCCGTGCACCATCGCCCCCAGCTACCACCGCCGCGCACCATGGCCCTGCACACAACCGCCCCCGCGCACCATTGCCCCCAGCTACCACCGCCGCGCACCATCGCCCTGCACACAACCGCCCCCGTGCACCATTGCCCTCAGCTACCACCGCCGCGCACCATCACCCTGCACACAACCGCCCCGTGCACCATCGCCCCCAGCTACCACCGCCGCGCACCATCGCCCTGCACACAACCGTCCCCGCGCACCATCGCTCTGCACACAACCGCCCCATGCACCATCGCCCCCAGCTACCACTGCCGCGCACCATGGCCCTGCACACAACCGCCCCCGCGCACCATCGCCCCCAGCTACCACCGCCGCGCACCATCGCCCTGCACACAACCGCCCCCGTGCACCATTGCCCCCAGCTACCACCGCCGCGCACCATCGCCCTGCACACAACCGCCCCGTGCACCATCGCCCCCAGCTACCACCGTCGCGCACCATGGCCCTGCACACAACCGCCCCCGCGCACCATCGCCCCCAGCTACCACCGCCGCGCACCATCGCCCTGCACACAACCGCCCCCGCGCACCATTGCCCTGCACACAACCACCGCCGTGCACCATCGCCCTGCACACAACCACCGCCGTGCACCATCGCCCCCAGCTACCACCGCTGCGCACCATCGCCCTGCACACAACCGCCCCCGCGCACCATCGCCCCCAACTACCACCGCCGCGCACCATCGCCCTGCACACAACCGCCCCCGCGCACCATCGCCCTGCACACAACCACCGCCGTGCACCATCGCCCCCAGCTACCACCGCCCCCAGCTACCACCGCCCTTCACACAACCACCGCTGTGCACCATCGCCCCGTGCACCATCACCCCCGCGCACCATCGCCCCCAGCTACCACCGCCCTTCACACAACCACCGCCGTGCACCATCGCCCCCGTGCACCATTGCCCTGCACACAACCACCGCCATGCACCATCGCCCCGTGCACCATCGCCCTGCACACAACCACCGCCGTGCACCATCGCCCCCGTGCACCATCGCCCTGCACACAACCACCGCCATGCACCATCGCCCCGTGCACCATCGCCCCCGCGCACCATCACCCCCAGCTACCACCGCCCTTCACACAACCACCGCCGTGCACCATCGCCCTGCACACAACCACCGCCATGCACCATCGCCCCATGCACCATCACCCCCGCGCACCATCACCCCCAGCTGCCACCGCCCTTCACACAACCACCGCCGTGCACCATCGCCCCCGTGCACCATTGCCCTGCACACAACCACCGCCATGCACCATTGCCCCGTGCACCATCGCCCCCAGCTACCACCGCCCTTCACACAACCACCGCCGTGCACCATCGCCCCCGTGCACCATCGCCCTGCACACAACCACCGCCGTGCACCATCGCCCCGTGCACCATCGCCCCCAGCTACCACCGCCCTTCACACAACCACCGCCGTGCACCATCGCCCCCGTGCACCATCGCCCTGCACACAACCACCGCCGTGCACCATCGCCCCGTGCACCATCACCCCCAGCTACCACCGCCCTTCACACAACCACCGCCATGCACCATTGCCCTGCACACAACCACCGCCATGCACCATCGCCCCGTGCACCATCGCCCCTGCGCACCATCACCCCCAGCTACCACCGCCCTTCACACAACCACCGCCGTGCACCATCGCCCTGCACACAACCGCCCCCGCGCACCATCGCCCTGCACACAACCACCGCCATGCACCATCACGCCCAGCTACCACCGCCCTTCACACAACTACCGCCGTGCACCATCGCCCCCATGCACCATTGCCCTGCACACAAGCACCGCCATGCACCATCGCCCCGTGCACCATCACCCCCGCGCACCATCGCCCCCAGCTACCACCGCCCTTCACACAACCACCGCCGTGCACCATCGCCCCCGTGCACCATTGCCCTGCACACAACCACCGCCGTGCACCATCGCCCCCGTGCACCATCGCCCCATGCACACAACCACCGCCATGCACCATCGCCCCATGCACACAACCACCGCCATGCACCATCGCCCCATGCACACAACCACCGCCATGCACCATCGCCCCATGCACACAACCACCGCCATGCACCATCGCCCCATGCACCATCGCCCCCAGCTACCACCGCCCTTCACACAACCACCGCCGTGCACCATCGCCCCCGTGCACCATCGCCCTGCACACAACCGCCGCCGCGCACCATCGCCCCCAGCTACCACTGCCCTGCACACAACCGCCGCCATGCACCATCGCCCTGCACACAACCACCGCCGCGCACCATCGCCCTGCACACAACCACCGCCGCGCACCATCGCCCTGCACACAACCACCGCCGCGCACCATTGCCCCCGTGCACAACCACCCCCAGCTACCACCGCCCTGCACACAACCACCGCCACGCACCATCGCCCCCGCGCACCGTCGCCCTGCACACAACCACCCCCGCGCACCATTGTCCCCGTGCACCATCGCCCTGCACACAACCACCACCCTGCACAGAACCACCGCCCTGCACACAACCACCGCCCTGCACACAACCACCGCCCTGCACACAACCACCGCCGCGCACCATCGCCCTGCACACAACCACCGCCGCGCACCATCGCCCTGCACACAACCACCGCCGCGCACCATCGTCCCCGTGCACCATCGCCCTGCACACAACCACCGCCGTGCACCATTGCCCCTGTGCACAACCACCCCCAGCTACCACCGCTCTGCACACAACCACCACCATGCACCATCGCCCCCGTGCACCACCGCCCTGCACACAATCACCGCCGTGCACCATCGCCCCCGTGCACAACTATCCCCAGCTACCATCGCCCCAGCACACCCTTGTCCCCCCAGCGTGTACAGTCGCCCCAGGGCCCTGCACACCCACTCTGACACACCTGTGGCCCCCGGGAGCTGCAGCCACCTCCACAAGCATGTTGGGGGGTCCTTAAGTGCCACCCCCAAACCTTGGCAGGCAGCATTAGCAGCCCCCCCCCCCCAGCCAAAGAACAAGTGAACGGCGCGCCTGGCAATGGAGGTTTGAACCCAGGCATCCGGGATCCCAGCTCCCCCTGCTCTGACCACTAGACCCCACTGCCCTCCCAGAGCCGGGGAGAGAACCCAGGTGTCCGGGATCCCGCCCCGCTAGCTCCTCTTACCTCTCCAGGGATCTGTGGTAGCAAAGCCGGCAGCATTTTGTGGGGGGGAGAGAGACAGTCAGAGACCCCCCCAGACCAGGCAGCAGGGGAGTGGCAGCAGGGGGGCAGGTTAAGCAGAAGCCACTAAATCCAACCCCAAGCCCCCCATGGGGCATTTGCCCCAGTGCATTGTGGGTCCCCCCCGGGAATTGAGGGAGGGGTCCCACAACAGAGAAGAAAATTCCCGCCCCCTCCCTCCAGTGTTCCCCCAATGGGGGGGGCTTCCAGGGTGAGGTGGAAACGCCTCTGCCGTGCCCCTCCCCACCCCCACAGCCCCCCACCCACCTGTACTCCCCGAACGTCTCGTCCTTCATGGGTCGGGCTTCAGAGTCGACCTGCGTGTCCTCCTTGTCCTTCACTGGGGCAGGGAGGGGGGAGAGTTAGCCGGGGGGCAGGGGCCGAGGGACCCGCGGGTGTGGGGGGACAGGGCTGCTCGGGGAGCCTGGAGTGCAGGGGCGGCTGGGGTCACTCCCGGGAGGGGGGGGGCGTCCCCAGCAGGGGGGAGGGGCTCAGGGGGCCGGGGGCGGGGCCTGGGCGCGGGGGGCGGGGTCTCACCCGAGTACTTCCCTCCCTTGCTGTGCTTGAGGAAGCAGAAGGTCAGGCCCACCAGCAGCAGCAGGATCAGAGCGCAGATGAAGCCGATGAACCAGCCCTCGGTGGCGAAGCTGCGCGGGTTGGTCGTCAGCACTGGGGGGGCAGAGCGACGGGGGGTTACCCGGGGGCCCCTCGCCCGGACACGGGGGGACGAAGCCTGGGCCTGCCTCAGTTTCCCCCATCCGCTGCATTGTTCCGCCGCGGGGGTGGGGTCTGTCTGCCCCCAGGCCGGGCAGGGCGAATGGCTCCCAGCACCCGGGGCCGGGCTGAGGGGGGCAGCCCCGCTGCTGGGGCTCTGGGACACGGGGGGCTCTGCGGAGTGGGGCCGGCGGCTGGGCACGGGGGGCCCCGGGCTGTGGATGCATCTCTGCCCGGCTTTCCCTCTCCACACACACACAGCCCCTGTTCTCGCACACGTGTGTGTCAGGGCCCGGGGCGGGGGAGCTTTGCGTGGTGCCCAGCCCCGGAGGGCAGGGACGCTGGAGGAAAAGCGTCCTGTCGGCGGGAGCAGACCAAGGCCCCCCTCGATCCCTCGCCCTGGGATGGGGGGGCCGGGAGGGCAGCGGGGGTGCCAGGAGCCGGCCCCTCCTCTGGGGACACCCTCTTTGCAGCACTGTCCCGACCCCCAGAAGGAGGCACCACAGGGGGCCAAGGGACCCAGACTTTGACTCTGGGACAGAAACGTGGGGTGTCTTGCAGGGGACCCCGGGTCGCGTCCCGTCCACAGCGGAGCATCGATCCCGCTCGGCCGCCGCCCGGCTCCAGCCCTCCCGCCTCCCCCGCCCCTGGCCAGGGCGGGCGGGGGGGCAACGAGCTGGTAACAACGACAAGACGGACTGTGTGAGGGGGAGTGTGTGTGTGGTGCAGGGGGGAGTGTGCGTGTGCGGAGGGGAGTGTGCAGGGGTGGGGGGGGGGGTGTGCGGAGGTGTGCGTGTGCCGAGAGGAGTGTGCGTGCGGGGGAGTGTGTGGGTGTGTCCGGGGGTGGTGCAGGGGGGAGCGTGCGGGGAGCGTGCGGGGAGCAGGGGGGAGCGTGCGGGGAGCAGGGGGGAGCGTGCGGGGAGCGTGCGGGGAGCGTGCGGGGAGCAGGGGGGAGCGTGCGGGGAGCGTGCGGGGAGCGTGCGGGGGTGTGGTGCAGGGGGGAGCGTGTGCCGAGGGGAGTGTGTGTGTGTGTGTGTGGTGCAGGGGGGAGCGTGCGGGGAGCAGGGGGGAGCGTGCGGGGAGCAGGGGGGAGCGTGCGGGGGTGTGGTGCAGGGGGGAGCGTGTGCCGAGGGGAGTGTGTGTGTGTGTGGTGCAGGGGGGAGCGTGCGGGGAGCGTGCGGGGAGCAGGGGGGAGCGTGCGGGGAGCGTGCGGGGAGCGTGCGGGGAGCGTGCGGGGAGCAGGGGGGAGCGTGCGGGGAGCAGGGGGGAGCGTGCGGGGAGCGTGCGGGGAGCGTGCGGGGAGCAGGGGGGAGCGTGCGGGGAGCAGGGGGGAGCGTGCGGGGAGCGTGCGGGGAGCGTGCGGGGAGCAGGGGGGAGCGTGCGGGGAGCAGGGGGGAGCAGGGGGGAGCGTGCGGGGAGCAGGGGGGAGCGTGCGGGGAGCGTGCGGGGAGCGTGCGGGGAGCGTGCGGGGAGCGTGTGGGGAGCGTGTGGGGGTGTGGTGCAGGGGGGAGCGTGTGCCGAGGGGAGTGTGTGTGTGCGGGGAGCAGGGGGGAGCGTGCGGGGAGCAGGGGGGAGCGTGCGGGGAGCGTGCGGGGAGCGTGCGGGGAGCAGGGGGGAGCGTGCGGGGAGCGTGCGGGGAGCAGGGGGGAGCGTGCGGGGAGCAGGGGGGAGCGTGTGCCGAGGGGAGTGTGTGTGTGTGTGGTGCAGGGGGGAGCGTGCGGGGAGCGTGCGGGGAGCAGGGGGGAGCGTGCGGGGAGCAGGGGGGAGCGTGCGGGGAGCAGGGGGGAGCGTGCGGGGAGCGTGCGGGGAGCGTGCCGTCCATCTTACGCGTACGCTCCAGTCTGGGCTGAGGCCGATATTACCACTAAACGCGGCACGGCGCCTTATCCCCCGACGAGACCCACGCGGTATGTTAAGTACAGCAGGACCCCCCAGGGAGCCATGGGGGGAATGGGCATGGGGGATCCCAGCCCCCCCGGGGAGCCGCGGGACAGGGGACGGGTATGGGGGTCCCTGGGCCCCCCGGGGAGCCGTGGGGTGGGGCCAGCGATTGGGGTCTCACTCACGCTTGCCGTCGGTCTCCACCTCGCTCTCCCAGAAGGAGACGTTGCCCCCCGAGGGGTCGCGCCCCACGAACTGGACGCGGTAGGAGGTGCCGGGCCGCAGGTTGAGGAGCCGGTAGGAGCCGTGGGTGGAGTTCGCCTGGCCGGACGTTCGCCAGGGCTCGGCCGCTGGGGGGCAGTGTGGGGGGGTGTTACTGCCCACGTGCCCCTACCTGCCCCCCACTGGCCGACCCCCCCGGGCCAGATCGGGGCTGGTGCCCCCTACTGGGGACAGGCCCCCAGCCCCCCATTCCCTGCCCCACAAAGCCAGCTGGCCCCCGCTGGGGCCCCTTCCCAGCCCCCCAGCCAGCCAGAGCCCACCCCAGAGCTGGCTGAGGACTGGTGCCCCCGAGAGGGGACAGGCCCCCAGCTGCTCCCCCGCCAGCCCCCCCAGGACCGGATCAGGGCCCCCCCAGCCCCGGCTCTTACTGGTCTTGCTCATGAACTGGATCTCGAACTCCACGTTGGCCTGGTGCCGGCTCGGGACCCAGGTGATGACGGTGAAATCGGGCCCCACCCGCGAGATGCTGATGTTGTCCAAAGTGGGGAGCACTGGGGGGGGGGGCGCAGACAAAGGGGGAGAAATTAACCCTTTAATGTCAGATCCGGAGACTGGGGAACTCCCTGCAGCGCGGGGCCCCCACGACATGCCCGAGGGGGGCAGGCGTGGGTCTGGCCCCCACCCCAGGATTCCCGGAGCGGGAGGGGGAGGTTAGGGGATCCGGCAGGAGATGCCCGGGGCCCCCCCTTACCTGGCTCTGGGACGGTGCCGCCCTCCTGCACCAGCGGCTCGCCCTGGCCGGCCCGGGTCAGCGCCCGCAGGTGGAAGCGGTACCGGGCCCGCGGGTCCAGCCGGGCCAGCGTCACGTTGCGCTGGGAGACGGGGACCGACATTTCGTGCAGGGGGCCCAGCTCCGACCCGTTCACTGGGGGGGCAAGGGGGGGTTAGCGCCCAGCTGGCCCATCGTCCCCCTCCCGCTCACCCCCGCCCCCGGCCGCCCCGGACTCACCCTGCCGGTACTGCAGCAGGTATTGGGTCAGGGCCCCGTTGGGGAACCGGGGGGGCGTCCACTCCAGAGCCAGCGCCGTGTCCGAGACCCGCTCCAGGAGCAGCGAGTGGGGGGGGCTGGGCACTGCGGGCACAGAGAGGGGAGAGCTGGGGCATGCGGGGGTCTTACCCCCGGGGGGTGGGAGCTGTTCGGGGGGGTGGGGGAGCTGGGGGGGTCACGGGGGGGGTCTCACCTCCCTCGGGGGTGCTGAAGTCAACGTCCTCGCTGTGGGGCCCATCGCTGCGCCCGTTAAACACGACAACGTAGAGGCGGTACAAGCTCCAGGGGCGCAGCCCCCCCAGCCTGGCCTGCAACACCTCCCCCTCCAGCGTCAGCACCAGGGGGGGCGGCTGGGCCCGGGCCTGGCGCCGGTTCCGCTCCCCCACGCTGCCCAGCCGCCAGTAAAACACCTGGGGGGACAGGGTGAGACAGCGGGGCCCCCCGCCCCGCCGCCCCCCGAGCGCCCCGCCGCCCTGACCCGCCGCCCCCCGAGCGCCCCGCCGCCCCCCGAGCGCCCCGCAGCCCTGACCCGCCGCCCCCCGAGCGCCCCGCCGCCCCCCGAGCGCCCCGCCGCCCTGACCCGCCGCCCCCCGAGCGCCCCGCCGCCCTCCGAGGGCCCCGCCGCCCCCCGAGCGCCCCGCCGCCCCCCGAGCGCCCCGCCGCCCTGACCCGCAGCCCCCCGAGCGCCCCGCCCCCCTGACCCGCCGCCCCCCGAGCGCCCCGCCGCCCTGACCCGCAGCCCCCCGAGCGCCCTGCAGCCCCCCCGAGCGCCCCGCCGCCCCCCGATCGCCCCGCCGCCCCCCGACCCGCAGCCCCCGAGCGCCCCACCCCCCGAGCGCCCCGCCCCCCTGACCCGCAGCCCCCCGAGCGCCCCGCAGCCCCCCCGACCCGCAGCCCCCCGAGCGCCCCGCCCACCTGACCCACAGCCCCCCCAAGCGCCCCGCCGCCCCCCGAGCGCCCTGCCACCCTGACCCGCAGCCCCCCGAGCGCCCCGCAGCCCCCCGAGCCGCCGCCCCCCGAGCGCCCCGCAGCCCTGACCCGCCGCCCCCCGAGCGCCCCGCCGCCCCCCGAGCGCCCCGCCGCCCTGACCCGCCGCCCCCCGAGCGCCCCGCCGCCCTCCGAGGGCCCCGCCGCCCCCCGAGCGCCCCGCCGCCCTGACCCGCAGCCCCCCGAGCGCCCCGCCCCCCTGACCCGCCGCCCCCCGAGCGCCCCGCCGCCCTGACCCGCAGCCCCCCGAGCGCCCTGCAGCCCCCCCGAGCGCCCCGCCGCCCCCCGATCGCCCCGCCGCCCCCCGACCCGCAGCCCCCGAGCGCCCCACCCCCCGAGCGCCCCGCCCCCCTGACCCGCAGCCCCCCGAGCGCCCCGCAGCCCCCCGACCCGCAGCCCCCCGAGCGCCCCGCCCACCTGACCCACAGCCCCCCCAAGCGCCCCGCCGCCCCCCGAGCGCCCTGCCACCCTGACCCGCAGCCCCCCGAGCGCCCCGCAGCCCCCCGAGCCGCAGCCCCCCGAGCGCCCCGCCCCCCTGAGCGCCCTGCAGCCCCCCCGAGCGCCCCGCCCCCCTGACCCGCAGCCCCCCGAGCGCCCCGCGCCCCCGCTCCGCAGCCCCCCCGAGCGCCCCGCCCCCCCGACCCGCAGTCCCCCCGAGCGCCCCGCGCCCCCGACCCACAGTCCCCCAAGCAGCCCCTGCTCCCGACCCACAGCCCCCCGAGCGCCCCCTGAACCCCCCGCTCCCGACCCGCAGCCCCCGAGCGCCCCACCCCCCGAGCGCCCCGCCCCCCTGACCCGCAGCCCCCCGAGCGCCCCGCAGCCCCCCGACCCGCAGCCCCCCGAGCGCCCCGCCCACCTGACCCACAGCCCCCCCAAGCGCCCCGCCGCCCCCCGAGCGCCCTGCCACCCTGACCCGCAGCCCCCCGAGCGCCCCGCAGCCCCCCGAGCGCCCCGCCCCCCTGAGCGCCCTGCAGCCCCCCCGAGCGCCCCGCCCCCCTGACCCGCAGCCCCCCGAGCGCCCCGCGCCCCCGCTCCGCAGCCCCCCCGAGCGCCCCGCCCCCCCGACCCGCAGTCCCCCCGAGCGCCCCGCGCCCCCGACCCACAGTCCCCCAAGCAGCCCCTGCTCCCGACCCACAGCCCCCCGAGCGCCCCCTGAACCCCCCGCTCCCGACCCGCAGCCCCCCGAGCGCCCCCCGCTCCCGACCCGCAGCCCCCCCGAGCGCCCCCTGAACCCCCCGCTCCCGACCCGCAGCCCCCCGAGCACCCCCCGCTCCCGACCCGCAGCCCCCCGAGCGCCCCCTGAACCCCCGCTCCCGACCCGCAGCCCCCCGAGCGCCCCCCGCTCCCGACCCGCAGCCCCCCCGAGCGCCCCCTGAACCCCCCGCTCCCGACCCGCAGCCCCCCGAGCGCCCCCTGAACCCCCA